>NW_012104254.1:963679-971683 GCF_000951045.1 Mandrillus leucophaeus
AAATAATTCAAATATCAATATATTTATATAATGAAATTCTATGTAGTGTTTTAAAACAATGATATATGTCTATATTCATAGAAACAATGTCTTTGATACAATTTTAGGTGAATAATAAAGGGGAGAAACAACATATATAAAAAGCTGTTTTTATCAAAACATGGGTATATAAATGAGATTACATTTTCACAACCATTAAATTGAGGGAGCTTTAAATTTTCTCCTTTTTAGTCATATTTTCTTGTATCTTCTCTTCCAGGAAGAGTCATGAGTTTATCATCTCATGGAAGGAAAGGGCAGGTAGTCAACCTCTTAGCAAGAGAACAAACTTAAAAGTCAGGGTGCCAGGAGAGAGGATTTGCTAAATGGATTTATCTTTTCTTTTAGCAATTAAAGACCAATCTGAACACCAGGACAAGACATGCAAACTCCGTAATCCACAAAAGAAGTACTCATAACCCCATGCCACAAGTCATCACTCCACTTCCACCTCATATAAGGTTGGGAGGGCTGCTTAATTCAGTAGCAACTAGATAAGATGAAGTATTGAATAAAAGGCTGAGTGAGGTTACTTGCCTTCAGCCATCTTGGGCAGAGCACAATGTTCACCAAAATAAGTCGCGTATACTTGCTTGAAACAGTAAGAGCAGATGCCTGGGCAGGCTCAGGGATGTTTCTTGAGTCCTCTTTGCTGCCATAGATTGGCAGAAGGGGTGGCCAGGGTGAGTGGAACAAAAAAAGTTGCAGACAAGTCATCCTGGAAACAAGGCTGTTGATGTATCAGGATAAATGGGAACATGAGTGGCAAGTCACGCTGCAGCTGCTTATCTTGGCCAGCTGAAGAGATTTAAAGGCTAATTCATTACACAAAAATATCTATGTCATATTGGACTTCACAGTAAGCATAGGAGACTTCTCACCAGGCAGAAACTGAAATGGCTGCTCAGAGCAGAGTGTTGGTGAGAAAACACTCAAAGATAATAGACTGAAATTCAAATGCAGCCACCCTAAATCATTCCCCTGACTTCGCCCTCCCTGTCCATTATTCATATAAACATTAACACCCAACAAAGAACCACCAGCATGGGGCTCATGCAAAGATACTATAAGAAAAAAAGTGGGAAGGGATGTGAAAAACAAAAGCCAAGTGAAAAACACACACCAGAAAAATGCTTAAAGTTTTCCATGAAACGAAATAAAAAATAATAAGATCTCTCAGGAAAAATAAAGTTGTTCAAGAAAGAGATACAAATGCTTAAGGAATAAATGATAAGCAGTATAAAAGATAAGAAACTGGGTTGGTAGAGCTTAGAAAAAAGTAGAAGAAAAATATGTAGCTGCACAGAAAGGAATACTACATTAAAAACAAGAAGAAATAATACTTCTAAAATACTTTTAGGGACACAAAATTGAAAATAAAATGGAAAATAATAAAGCATTAAAAAAGGAGAATGATAAAAATGGAATCAGAATAACAGAGGTCCAAACTAAGGATAATTGGCAACTCTAAAGAGAACATGGCAAATGGAACAGGAAAAAAAAACATTCAAAATTATAACACTAGGACATTTTACTGAAATAAAGGCAATCTTGGATTTACAGACTGAAGGAACACACCATTTTAGGCAAAATTGATACTGACTGCTTATCACTGAAACACATTTGGTGTTAATAGACTTCAAAGTTATTGGAAAAAGCATATGGACATTTACACACACAAAAAATCAAAGCACCTATTGCAGGAAAATTCATTCTGATGTTAGACTTCCTAGTCGCAGTCTCCTGTGCTAGAGGACAGTGGGCAATATCTACAAAGTCCTCAGGGAAAAAAAATGTGACCCTCTAATTTTAACTCCAAAATTTAAAGCCAAACTCATAGACAATTACACAAGCTGTGGAGAGATATTTTCAAACATGCAAAGAAGAGCACTATAATGTTGTTCTAAGAAGCCCTTCCTGAAAAATATGACAGTTTGAAATCTAGCCAAGCAGGTGATGAGTGGGGAAGTTGGGATAAATAAGATGGGTATTGAGTATTGAACATATTTAAATATCGAAGTAAGGCTAAAAAACAATGGAGCATATACTTGTAGATACAAATGTAAACTTTATATTGTAAACTGTAACAATAGTGCTGGTTCCCCATGTTCTCCAAGTTCCACAAGTGCAACAGGTGGGTGTGGGCCTGCACGTGTACTGGGTCATATTACAGAAGAGGTCATATTACAACACTGTGCTTGGGAAATATATCCCTTTTCTATTGAGTGGTATCAAGCCTGGTGTTTGTCTAGGGAAAGATGTTACTTCATCTCTCAGGTTTGTTCACTGCAAATACAATCCTGAGAACTGAACTAAGGCCTTGCAGTCCTGACCTGCATGGCTTGGTTTTGTGGATTGCCTCTCTCAACAGGTATCTTTGGTTTTGTGGAATATTTTAATTTTAATGTGTCAAATTTATTAACCTCCCTTTTTGATTTGTGCTTTAAAGGTTTTGTTATAAAAATCTTTATCTACCTTTAGTTATAATGGCATTATTGCATATCTTTTTATATTCATTTGGTATGCATGATCTTTTTTATCCATCTAGAATTTATGTTTTTGTGTGGAGTATAAAGCGGTATGTGTATAACCAATTGTCTTAGAACTGTTTTGCCTCCACTTTGTAATGGCACTTCAAAATTATAGCATTTCCATATACACCTGGGTCTGTTTCTGAGCTCACAATTTTGTCCTGCTGGTCTATTTGTTTATTTCTGCACCAATATCTGTCTGAATTTCTGTAATTTTGTAATGCATTTTGATATCTGATAGGCCAAGTCCTCAGTGCTGTTCCCTTTAAAACTGGCTTGCTTATTCTTGACCTGTCATTCTTCTCTAAAATTTTAATAGCAGCTTAGCAAGTTCCATGAAAACTCTGTATAGATTTTGATTGAAATTGATCTAATTTATAGATCAATTTGGGTGACTTCTACAAGTAACAGAATATTCAAGGGCAAGTGTCGTTCACACTGAGAGCATTTATTACATGACTAGAAGTCTCCAGGAGGTGGTTCTGGGGATGGCACAGCAGCCAGATGATGTGATCAGGGATCCAGTCTCTGTCCACTGCCCTCTGCTTGTCTCAGTAGTTGGCCATCACCAGCTGGCTTTTCCCTTTATAGTGCACCAGGCAGCACGTCTGCACATAACTGTGTTCAGAAGAAAGAGAAACTTATTTTCACATCCCTCTCTTTTCTCTCAGGGAGCAAAGTCCTTTTTGTTTGTTTGTTTGCTTGTTTGTTTGTTTGTTTGAGATAGGGTTTCACTCTGTCACCTAGAGTGCAGTGGCACCATCACAGCTCACTGCAGCCTTGACCTCCCAGACTCAAGTGATCCTCCCACCTCAGCCTCTCAAGTAGCTAGGAGTTCAGGTGCACACCATCACATCCAGCTAATTTTTGTAGAAATGAGGTTCCACTAGTTGCCCAAGCTGATCTTGAACCACTGTGCTCAAGCAATACTTCCACTTTGGCCTCCCAAAGTGTTGGGATTACAGGCATGAGCCACCGCACCCAGCTGAGGAAAATCTTTTTATTTTTATTTTTATTTTTTTGGAAGGGCTTATCCAGCTAATATTTCCTAAGACCCCGTTAATCAAGAATGAAATGTCGTCCAAGTCATCTATATTCTTAATACTTTTCTATTATTCATCTATCAGTCCCTGATGACAGGTGTGTTCAAATTTTTAGCTTAACAGATTCCTCAATATTTTTTGTCCAATTATGTAGGTTGTTGATTTAGTTGTTAGTATTAATTATGTGTTTTTGAATTGGGGGTTGCAGCTGATTTTGATGGGAGAGTGTTTTTGTTTGTTTGCTCGTACCATTGCTTTCTTTCTTTCTCTCTTGCCCTCTTTGCTACCTGTCTAATAGTTTGCCCAGCTCCCTGACCCCAGTCAAGAACCAGGACCTATTCTGGTGGTTCAGATTTCCTGCTATGTAGTAATATTACACCAAGCTGGAGGCAGCTTGGTTTAGTTTCACCTGTTCCCCACGCCCCAGCAGGAACTGAAATTCTGACGATCGTTGCCAGCCTGTTTCTGGACTTGGAGTTCAACAGGCCTACATGTCTTCAGGCTTGTGAGTTTAGAGATCTTTTCCCTCCTTTCCCTTCTCCTCCCTACCCCTCTCCTTTTCTTCTCTCTTCCTTTCAATCTCTAAATGTCTTTCTGATTTCCTCTGTGTTTTATCAGTCTTTGCTTTTGGAAGAGATCAGATGTGTAAAAGCATGAACTTATAGCACCATCTCTACTGACATTCTATATACTTTTATAGTTAGAAAACAAAACAGTATCATTTCAGGAAAATAAAAGTTTCTCCCTCCAAAAATAAGTTTTATTTCTATTTTATTAGGATAATTCCTGAAAACAAAAGTTCTATTTGTATTTTGTGATTCTAATACTCAAAAAAAAACCTGCTTATTGCAAATTTATGTTTTATGGCCTCTATATTTGAAGGGAATCAGGGAGAAAAAAATAATTCTGGTTGTAGAAGCCTTGATTCACCAAGATCTTAACTCTGCGTTTAGAAACTGCATTCATGGTCTTTAAGCTGGGCACTCGGATGTAAACCGTTCAGTTTACTGAATGGATGCCAAAAATAGAAGTGAGAAATGCCGTTCTAGCCCTTTCTCCTGACAAAATTAATATTTTGCTCCCTTTTGCTTCTCTTAAGTGTTTCAGTCCATTGATTTTAAGTGACTTTGTCAATGGTATTTTCCATTAGACTGGGAAGAAAGAAAGATTGCTCCATAGCTGGCTGCTGCTGTTAACATTAGGAACTATTTAACTCCTTGAACTGAATATTCCCAGCTTACTATTATTCCATCCTATGAACCTGTCTAAGCAATTCCTATCACTTCTCTTAGTTCTTTCCAGCTCAGGCATTTACTATTATTTCTATTTCTTTTTGTGTGTAGTCAAGGAAAGTGAATGTAGACATTTTAATCTTATGTCCTAAGGCACTGTCTCAAGTCCTAGTTTTTACAAGTGTTCTCTTCTCATGGATCATCCTGATGGCTGGCAGCTATTTCATTGTTCAGAACTCTACAAAGTACTTTCTAACTAAGCTTGTAAATACCTGGTTAGTGTCTGAAGTTTCTTTACAAAACTATGAAGCATAAACTAACTAGGCACACTTGTTTTCTTATATCCTCCTTAGCTCTTTGGTCCTTTCGTAAATATACACACAATTAAGCCAGTGAACTAGATGGTCTTCCTGAATCCTACACTCAAGGGAAAGAGATGGGGTGAGCATCCTCCGATTGTTCTGGGGGCAGTCTGTAATTCAATGCCCTCCTTCTCAAGTGAGTTGTAAAAATTGCTTCAGCCTTTCCTTTCTGTATCACTTACTTTCCATTTCCCTACCTTTCCTTCTTTGATTTTCCTTCTCCCTGTAAATAAGCCCACTTAAATTCAGTTTGATTTTTGCTCCAAGTGTTTTTCTAGTGTGCAAAATGGAGAGTATTAAAAAAACTCCTCTGATGATAACCCAAACTATTATTGTTATATACACAGTCATCCCTCAGTATCTGTGGGGTATTGGTTCCAGGACAGTGCATGGATACCAAAATCTATGCACACTCAAGTCCAGCAGTCAGTCCTGCAGAACCCACAGATAAGAAAAGTCAGCCCTCTGTATCTGCAGGTTTCACATTGCCCTGAATGCTGTATTTTCGACCTGCATTTGGTTGTGGATGCAGAACCCATGGATAAAGAGGGCCAATTCTATTAACTGAAAAAATTTGCATATATACTACTATATATACACACACACACACACATCATTAATGTATCATATTGCTTGTTCATACATATTAACTCATTTTATTAACTGCATATAGTAAATAAACTCACATCATTAATCATTTATATGTTAAATATACATACATATGCATATATATATATATATATATAAAATCTCCAACTACTGAATCCCTAACCCCACTGGCTATCTCCATTACATCCCATCCCAAATCTTCTCCACCTCTGATATTTCCTATTTTAGACAATAGAATCATCACCATGTAGTAAGTAACTCAAGCTAAAATCCGTAGAATAGTTTCCTAGTCATTCTCACTATTCTACATTCACTTGTGTCTATGATCTGTTGCTTCTACCTTGAAACATCATTTCTAGCCCTTCCTTCTCACTCCTTCTACCACCTTCTTCACTCTGTCTTTACTGATTTCTCACTAGGACATTTTTCCTCTGACTCATTTCTTGCTTGCGAACAGGGCACTATTCTTTTCAATCAATTACCGCTTCTTTTTAAACATGCACTGGCCTCTCATATGATTCAAAACATTGGTAATTGTCTATTGCTTGTATAATAAAGCTCACATTGCCCAACATTCAAGGCCCATCACTTCTGCTTCTAACTTAACTTGCGGTTCTCCTCTCTAGTCCTCAGCCTTGCTCCATCCTTTTCTTCATCTCTACCCCACCTCCCCATGGTCAGCCTATGCATATATTAGTCTATTAGCACAAAAGATACATATCTTTGTGCAAATAGTCCCAGTGAAAGACAAAATGCACCAGACAGTGAAGATCATTTCATCTGGCTATTGCAATAGGGAGAATGCTCATTAATGGGAAACATCTCAAAGAAAAAGAAAGGTACTTGGGGTTTCACAGGAGCATATAGACAAGGGAGTTACCTACATCATTCATGAGCCTTACAGGAGTCACGAGGAAGGATGGAGAAACGTCTTATTTTGGAATGTGCTAGGGCAGGGTGGTCTGTTGAGGATAGCCAATTCTGGAACAGTGTTAGGGAGATTTCTTTATAATTACTATTTTGGGGGAGCACAGAGCTCAGGTAAAGTTCAACATTGTCAACTCTACTGGCTATTCTCTGGAACCCCTCCACTCCCCAAATATCTATGGTTGGTCTTTCTGTCTTTAGCTCAGTGCCCTTGAAGGCTGATCTTTACTTACCACACCACTTGGGCTCTCTTGTCCTCCGGCTACCAGTTGGGTTTGACAAATAGAGGTATGAGCAGAAGATTTAAGGGCCAGAGGAGTGAACGACATTGGGTGCAGTTATTTTCCTTATTCCTTCTCTACCAGTTCTAGGAGTGGCTAGATCCTTCCATGGCCTCTCTTCACATGGATATCAAACTCACCTCCAGGATCTCAAAATCACACTTCCTTTCTTTCCTCCCTCCCTCTTGTGTAACCTCAGACCTAGGAGGTTACACAAGACCTGCTTTCCAAAGTTGCTAGTCCCTGGGTGCCTCACCATTCCTTATTGGGTTCTTTTCACCCTACCCACACTTCCATAGCTTTCCCCTTTTTTGAGTTATGTTCAGTTAAACTCTCAGAGTTCTCTATTTTCTCCCAAAATAAATTGATTTATTCCCTCAGCCTGGGAAACTTCCCCCGCTTGTCAGCCTAGAGCATTCCTGCTCATCACACAGTTCACATAAAGACTTCCTTAACACCTTCCTCTGTGCACTGGCAGCATTTTGGACATACATTGTGGTGAAACATTTGTGAACTGTTTCCTCCTCTGTAATGTGTTGTGAGTTTCTCAAGGATAGGACATGATTTGTGCCCCTTGGTGTTTCCAGAGCCTATAGCAGTGCCTGGTGCACTAAGTATTTGATAAATGCTGATTTCATGAATAAATGATTAGAGTAAATTGGCATAAGTGAGAGATTTATTAAGAAGCATAGTAAGGGGGTGGAGCAAGATGGCCGAATAGGAACAGCTCCAGTCTCCAACTCCCAGCACGAGCAACACAGAAGACGGGTGATTTCTGCATTTTCAACTGAGGTACTGGGTTCATCTCACTAGGGAGTGCCGGACAATCAGTGCTAGTCAGCTGCTGAAGCCCGACCAGCGAGAGCTGAGCAGGGTGAGGCATCGCCTCACCTGGGAAGCGCAAGGGGGAAGAGAATCCCTTTTCCTAGCCAGGGGAACTGAGACACACAACACCTGGAAAATCGGGTAACTCCCACCCC
>NW_012104254.1:975933-996849 GCF_000951045.1 Mandrillus leucophaeus
ATAATAATAATAATAATAATAATAATAAAATTTAAAAAAAAAGAAGCATAGTAAGAGATGATTATTTAATTCATTCTTTTTCTTTTCTTTTCTTTTCTTTTCTTTTTTTTTTTTTTTTTTTTTTTTGAGACAGAGTCTTGCTCTATCACTTAGGCTGGAGTGCAGTGGTGCCATCTCGGCTCACTGCAGCCTCCACTTCCCAGATTCAAACCATTCTCCTGCCTCAGCCTCCTAAGTACCTGTGATTACAGGTGCATGCCACCATGCATGGCTAATTTTTGTATTTTTAGTAGAGATGGGGTTTCACCATGTTGGTCATGCTGGTCTCGAACTCCTGATCTCAGTTATCTACCTGCCTCGACTTCCCAAAGTGCTGGCATTACAGGTGTGAGCCACCACACTTGGCCTATTTAATTCATTCTTTTGCCATTTTGAGTAGTCCTCTTATAGAAAAATAGAGATTCAGAAAATTAAAAAACAAAAATCATGATTACTTAGTAGATAATTTTTATTTTGGTGCCAGGAATATCTATTTGAGCCTAGTTTTCATTTTTTTAACTTGTTTTTAAATTAAAAGAACAGAGAGAAGCCAGACTAACTAACACTTGACAAATATCCAAATCAAAAAGGCCTCTGACCAGGGAGCGTTTCCAAAGAACAAGCAGGGAGATGTTTTGTTTACTTCACTTGGCAGGTACACTCCCTTCCCCAGGGTGCAATAATCAGGGCTGATCAACAGCAAAGGGAGCTTGAAACCAGTTGTTTAGTATCATTGATCTAGAAACTACTTGTGATATTTCCCTTATAAGATTCTCTTTTTTACTTACTGTGTGTGTATTAATTTATTTAATCCCTGTTCATTTAGTAAATGTATAATAAAATCAAAGTTGGATTTAGATAGTAAACTTTTAAAATTAATAAAACTAAGAATTATATAATTGGTCCAAGACAGGAATAAAGCATAAATTCTATTCTATTTTATTTGTGCTTTATCCTATTTGGTATTGGTCATAATTTCTGCAGTGTCACTCTATATATCCCGTTAAATTATATCCAAATATTTAAGCTGTTTTTGCTGTTTTATTTTTTAACCCAAGTATCTGACTGTAAACAATTTTCTATTTGAATGCATTATATTTTCAATTCTTTTTAAAAATATAAGTTGTCTGATGCTTTGAGGAGCAGTCAATGGCCTGCCTGCCTAGAATTTGCTATTCAAAGACACTTGTGAGTGTGAAAGTGGGCACTATTAATTATTGTCCCTGGACAACAGGCTTAATTGGAGTGGAACTGTCCTCTGCCAACTGGGGATATATCCTCAAGTATATCTCTTACTACTTACCCTGGTGCCTAAAATTTCTATCATTGCAGTACTGTTTCAAATTAAAAGATTATGACTCCAAGAATCCTCTTTCTGAATATAGCTATATTACATGGGAATATTAATACATTAACCTATCATTAGCCATTAACAATTTAGCGAAAATAACTGATCTGGCCTGGAAATGGCTCTACACCAGATAAGTTGGCAAACTTTTAAAAATAAAGATCTATCTACTAAATATTTTAGGCTTTGTGGCCTTTATGGTCTCAATTGCAACTGTTCACTCTACTGTTATAGTAGAAAGCAGACACAGACATTACTTAAATTAATGAGTATGGCTTCATTACAATGAAACTTTATTAATAAAAACAGGTGGTAGGCCAGATTTGGCCTATGGGCCATCCTTTGCCCACTCCTGCTTTTGAGGACTGAGAGGCTGGCAGATGAGTTTATATCTCCAGAATTATGTTACTTCTCAACTGTTCATCTTGCTGCCCTCATCATGGACTAATGCCATGTGTATATTGCCTTGCCAAATAATCTGATGACTCAAGGTCAGTTTGGCTATGAACCTAACTTCAGAGGTCAACTCACCTTGCACTTTAAATTTCTCTTCTTTAAAATATTGCAGTATTTGTCGTTCCCCTGAGAAACAGAACCAATAGGAGACATAGATAGATAGATAGATAGATAGATAGATAGATAGATAGATAGATAGATAGATAGATGATAGATAGATTGAGATAAAGAGATTTATTCTAGGAATTGGCTCACATAATTATGAAAGCTAAGAAGTCCCACAGTCTACTGTCTGCAAGCTGGAGAACCAGGAAAGCTAGTGATGTAATTCAGTCTGAGTTCAAAGACCAGACAATCAGGAGTCCCAGTGTCTGACGGCAGGGGAAAATAGATGTCCTAGCTCAAACAAAGAGCACATTTGCCCTTCCTCTTCCTTTCTATCTGAGCCCTCAGTGGGTTGGATGATGCCCACCCACATTGCTCAGGGCCGTCTTGTTTACTCAATTTATTGATTTGAATGCTAATATCTTCCAGAAACACTTCGCAGATCACCCAGAAATAATGTTTTGCCAGCTATCTGGGCACCCCTTAACCCAGTCAAGTTGACATATACCAATTAACCATCACAAATGTTAAGTCTTAAAAGGTTAGAGACCTTATTTATTATTTCTTTGGTATCTTCCTATGCTATCCAGTATTTTATACACACTGGATAATCAATAGTTAACCAGAGATCAGTAAACATTAGTATTTTCATTTTTCTTCTATAGACACTAATGAAGATGAGTATTTTCATTTTTCTTCTAAAGACACAAGAACCTAAGAATTCATATAAGTGTAAAGTTAGGGAACATAGCCTACAATACTTCCCTCACTCCTAACACCAGTTATGAGTTTTGGAGTTCCCAAGACCATGCTCAGTTTCAATAATTTGCTAGAAGGGCTCAAAGAACTCAGTGAAAGCTGTTACACTCACAGTTACAGTTTACTACAGGAAATCATACGGATTAACATTAGCATGGGGCAGAGTCTAGGAAAATTCCACATGTGGACTCTGCTCATGGAGTCATGGATAGTGTGAATGTCTCCTGGCTATCATGTGTGACAAGATGCGTGAAATTTTGCCAACAGGGCCTGAGCCTTAATGTCTAGAGTCTTTATTGGGTCTTGATCACAAAAATGGGGTTGGCTGCCCATGCGACTGACCTCTGACTCCATTCCTCCAGTGGTCAACTGATACCATGTGACCCAAAGCTCCCACCCAAATCATATTGTTGTTGTGGCTTGAAGCCCCTATTCTAAATCACATTGTTAATCTTTGCACATTAATCAGGCAGGACATTCCAGGGGTTTAGAGATTACCTCTCAGGAGCCAAAGACAAAGGCCAGACCTCTCTTTAGGGAGGGTTCAATTCTTTTCTACATGCAAGGTCAATTGTGGTTCATGAATACAGTGTCTGACTTTGATCATGGCACCATAAGCCAGTTTATTGGGGGACACAGCTAATGCATTCTATGGAATGCTGAAGTTGAATGATACATAGTCCTTGACTTTCCCCTTACACATTAAAAATGAATGTAGAAAACAAAACAAATACAAGTTTTGTCCCTGTTTTTCTTCTCAGCCTGTAATTTATGTTGGAGTAAAATGTTCTAACATTTTAGAAAAAAAGTGTTTTTTTTCCTTTTAGTAGTTTTTCCAACTTCTTTTATGTTTCAAGAGTTAAAACATTCTGTCATTTCATTAAGAGACATTTATATATCTTATCCATTCTCTGTAGATCTATAGGGTCTATGGCTTTAAAACGCCATTATTTCCTATTCCATTTCTTATATCCCTCAGTTGCTATTGCTCAGACGGAAAAATATTTTTAAAAGATCTTTATTTTCTTTCATTCTCTAGACATTTCTCACATCTGTTTTCTTAAGATTTGAAACCAGAAGTGCACTTATTTTTTCTAGGGAGTGCTAGTTTTGAGAGGCCAGGGCAAATTAAGCTTCATACTATAAAGCAAGCTCCATAACTGTAGAGATTTTATTTTCTTTTACTTTCACATTTGTAACTCCAGCGTATACTACACTGCTTGACACATACAGACAGTACCTATTTGTTGTATTAAAACATGATTTTCAAAAAGTTAAAAATTTAACTCTTGCAGAAATCTAAAGCAAGCGTGTATCAAAGATTTGTTTAACTCATTAAGAAGAGAAACAGCAGGGTGGCAAAGTTGGTTCTAAAACAGGCACTGAAAGAATGCCAGCATAAGATTGCTAGATGAGCTTTTTAAAATGGTTACTACCAGTCAGGATAATACAATTGTAACCATTGAGCTTTTCTTTTCTCCTGCACAGAAATCATTTGCATCTTTACTTGGATAAAATTTATTTGCATTGCTGTCAGATTTGCAGAAATTAACATCTACTCTTACCAAGTTGTAAATTATTCTAATCAATAGTAAGAAGTAGGCCAAATGAAGCATTCTTAGTAATATTGGAGAATTTAATCTCATCTGTCAGATCAGGAATTTAAAAATATGTCCTGCTCAATTTTCAAATGCAGAAACAATTAACAGTTTATTGATAATTTGATTAATCTTATACCAAGCCAAGTGTTTTACTTCAAGTTACTTTTTAGTCTGTGTTTACTCAAATTTGGGCATATAGGAGGTACTCAATAAATATTTGTAGAATTAATAAATAAAAGTACAGTTTAAGTATTCTGGTTTTGAAGGAGTCATGTTCAAATAATTTGCTGCTACAATAACACTTGCTCTTGCTTATTAAAGCAGTGAGAAGTGGGATCACTGGAGCTATGGACTCAGAACAACATGGCTTCCAGCAAACCACTTAACCCCCTAAGCCTTAATTTGCTATCAATAAAATGAGGGTAATATCTACCTTCTGGGATGTTGTAAGCATTGATACATACATAAAGGATTGTTTATAATGTGTGCAAAATCCCTCATTTGCAGGAAAATGGTCTCTCTATGTGGTTTGGCTCCCTTTCAGCATAGTGGCCTCAGGGCAGTTGCACTTCTTGCATGGTGACTGAGGACTCTAGGCACGCATATTTCATCAGGCAAGGCAGAAGCTGTGTTGCATTTTACAACAACCTTGGAAGGCATGTAGCACCTCTTCCATATGCTCTATTTGGTGAAGCTTTCAGAAGCCCACCGGATTTAACGAGAGGGGACATAGATCCTACCACTTGGTAGGAAAGTGGCAGGGTCACATGGAAGAGAAGAATATGGGGTAGGAGATATTGTTGTGACCATCTTTGGAAAATAAAATTTACTGCAATGAGTGATTCTGCAGTGGCTTAATTCATATTACAATATGAAATGAAATATGTTCTATGGTTGCCAAGGGTATTTCCTTGCAGTCGAGCTATTGTCATTGCCCTACATTCATCTAGTCACACACAATTTTCTTTGTGATGAGCCTTTCTTTTCTTTTCTATTTTTTCCCTAATGTTGCATTTGCCTAGCTTGAGTTCATTACCTCACTGATAAAGCTGTTTTAATGTTTAATCTATTCCTAGTTTCCAAATCATTTTCTCAGGTGCCCATCAATTCCTTGTAAGTGGTTAATTTAAAAGACCTTTGAAGCATGACATATGGCTAAGGCAAATCTAAATGTCAACCTTGGAAGCATTCTATGACATTCAGATGGACTCCTTTCTCTACAGGGGCTTGTTTTTCTATCATGTGGTATATTTTGCCAAAAGAGGATATTGGGGCTCAGAAAAAGATACTTCAAAGCATGGTGCCTTGGCATACTGAGCACATTGATCTAAAGGAAATTAAAAGGCCTTAAACTTGAGTCCCCTCAGAACCAAGAACTTTCTAACCTTTCTTGTTCCTCCTCACAAGTACAAGGTGGAACTCTCTTCCATCCCCTCCCTGAAATTTTATTAACCAGAGAATACTATTCTCATATCACAGGAAGGAAGACTGAGGAATGTCCCCATGCCCAGACAGACTTTCCATCTGTTCTTCTGAGGTCACTCTGAGAGATTAGCTGGGAGACTTTATCTGCATAATAAGATAACCTTTGGCCAGATGTGGTGGCTCATGCCTATAATCCCAGCACTTTGGGGGGCCGAGGCTGGTGGATCATCTGAGGTCAGGAGTTCAAGACTAGCCTGGCCAACATGGTGAAACTCTCTCTACTGAAAATGCAAAAATTAGCTGGGCGTGATGGCACACCCCTGTAATCTCAACTACCTGGGAGGCTGAGGTGGGAGAATTACTTGAACCCAGGAGGCAGAGGCTGCAGTGAGCTGAGATCAGGCCACTGCACTCCAGCCTGTGTGACAGAGTGAGAACCTGTCCAAAAAAAAGAGATAACTTTTGTTCACAGTGAAGATCCACCCCTTACCTTCTTGAAACCTCCTCCAGAGCTCAGAGAAACTTTGTCCCTGGTCATTGTCTGTTCTTTGGGCTCATTTAATTCCTCTGAAAATTTTTTCTATCCCTCAGAATTGCCTACATCCCCCATCCATCTCCCCTATAAAGAGGATGCTATTTAAGCTTCAGCCATCTGGCCCTCCTTTGAGTCTCACATTTTATATGGCTTCTGTGCTTCTGCACATTAGTACATTTGTATGCTTGTTCCCCAGTTAATCTGTCTACTGTCAGTTTATTTCAGCAAACCTTCAGAGGGTAGAAGGAAAAGTTTCTGTCCACTCTTACAAGGGCCAGAAATAGTGCCTTTCTCACTCAACATTTGTAGTGTTGAAAGAGCTAGCACTCTAGCATCAGAGATTTCCTTTCATGCCAGTTGCCTTATTTAATTGTGTGAAACTGAGTACGTCTCTTAAAAATTAGGAGTTAGTTTCCTCATCTATAGACTGAGTATAAAATTCTTTACTGTAGATTTATAATAAACAAATACTCAAAGAAGCTTCTGCTGTAGGGCCTGGTTTACAGTAAAAACTCAATATTAGCTAATAAGAAGAAAAACTACATTGACATTTTCTTTTCCCATAAATTCTTCCTCAACATAAGTCTTGGTCAACTCTCGCACTGGCATGCTGATTTCACTGGAGAGGAGAGAAAGGCAGTGTCCACACAAGAATGATTGTTGAAGAAGGTGGCTTCCTCTTCTTCCTTTAGGTGGTGGCACCACAAAGTTCACCTGAGAACAGTGATGAGCCAAGCTTATTAATGAGCTAATTCCAGGAGCCTGGAGTTGGCAGAGGGCATCTTCTTTGAGGGGTGTTCTGTCCCTACCTGGGTCTCTATTGCTGTTGATTGGGTTGTTAAAAGAACAGTTTTCTTTTTAAGTATTCGGATGAGATTTTCCTTTACCTGACCTCCATAGCTCATTGGACACATAATTGTAAAAATATGTACATGTTTAGTGAAATATATTAAAACTTCGACAATGTATGCTTTGTAAGAAATAGAATACAAAGTGTAGGATGGGATTCTCCTCTTCTGCTCTCTCTTGGTATTTCTCCACTTAAAATCTCTCTTTAATCTCCAACTATTAAAATCATTATAAAGATGAAAATGTTTATTACATTATTTTAAACTGCAATAAAGCTTTAATTGACCTGGATTTATTATCTTTCTATGTGACAGGTGGTGAAATTTACCAAATCCTTTGAATTGCTGTCCCCGAAGTGCAGTGCTGATGCTGAGAACAGGTAGGGCTTATGGGGTTCATGCATCTCTTGATGTTCTTTGGTCCTTGGTGTTAGCAGCATTGCATAATTCTTAGAAGATAGTAGTAGTTCTTTACATTAGCAAGTACAACCAAATAACATGACTCTTCTGTGTTTCAGGCCTTAAATTAAAACTATAGCTTAAAAATAAATACATATACATCTAGCTTGCAATCAGTTTTTAGGGCCAAATTTTTGTACTTGTAATAGTATTAAAATGTTGCCTTTAGCTTTTAGTCCTCTTTTCCCTGAACCTTGTAAAATTTTGTTGTTGTTGTTTTGTTTTGTTTTTTAAGATGGAGTCTCACTCTGTTGCCCAGGCTAGAGTGCAGCGGCATAATTTTGGCTTACTGCAGCCTCTGCCTCCAGGGTTCAAGCAATTCTCCTGCCTCAGCCTCCTGAGTAGCTGGGATTACCGGGGTGTGCCACCACACCTGGATAATTTTTGTACTTTTAGTAGAGACAGGGTTTCACCATGTTGGCCAGCCTGGTCTCGAACTCCTGACCTCAAGTGATCCGCCTGTCTTGACCTTCCAAAGTGCTGGCATTATAGGTGTGAGCCACTGTGCCCGGCCACCTTGTAATGTTTTGAAATAAATCTTAAGATATTCTGCTGACTCCTGAACTTTGAATCCAAGTTATTTAGGTAAGTTGACATGGAATAGTACTAGAGCAAACCTGTTTTTGTTAAGCCAACAGTTTCAGTTTGTTTCTTTTCACATCACATATTTGACTAAATCTTCTAATAAATCAAGTAAAATTTTAGATATATCTTAGCTGTACAGACAGCCAAATTTTCTGCTTTATTTTGGCTCTTTGTTTCTCTTCCTCCCTCTTGTTTGTCCATACTTGGCCAATAACATCCCCTTGGAAAAAAGACTGAGAGTTTCCAGTGATTCACTTCTTGTTCTCATTGGCATCTTTGAGGCTATAACAGGGTGGAAATGATGATTGCAAGCAATCAGTGAATTTCTGTTAGCTTTTTGCTGCCTTGAATAATAGCTGTGTTGCTACAAAAATTCTCTGTGGTCGCCTCTAGAGGAAGGGTTAAAAAATAGTGAAATTAACCAAAATGCAGACATGGAGAAAGAATCATAAAGCACTCAGGGCAGTATGATGATGATGACAATGATGATGATGTTGATACTAAAATATGAGCAACCTGAATTCTTTGGCTGCTATGTGTTCCATGTAGCATGCTAAATGATTTATAAGCATTTAATCCACCAAACAATCTTTTGAAGTAGGCATTCTCCCCATATTATAAAAGAGAAAACCAAGGTTCATCAAGTTTAAGTAACTTGTTTGAGGCCGTGCAGCCAGTAAGTGGTAGCCACCAAGGACAAGATCACCTAGATAAGACTCTCCCAACTTCTGAACTTTGATTCCATAGCTACACGTCATTTAAAATCTGGTTGTTGATCTCATCTAGTGAATACATGTCGGATTAATGTTTCCTAAATCTAATGGGTCAGTCAGAATTAGGCTTAGAAAGTTTAGTAGAAACTAAAATCTCAGGACACACACTGAGAGATTCTGATTCACTACTTTGGAAGTGAAGTCCTAAAGGTCTATAAGTTCTAAAGCCCCTCTGGGTAATACCTATTTCAAGATGTAACACTCAAGAGTAATTTGATTTTTATATCTATTATTGCTTTAAATTCAGGAAATAGAAACTGGTAAATAAAAATAAAAAGTAAATTACTTTTTATCAAGGGCACGAAGTTTAAAAAAGGCCTTTGCTACATACTATATAACTCCATTTACAGGACATTCTTAAAACTTCAAAATTATAGGAAGAGAAGGCAAATCAGTAATTGCCAAGGGCAGGAGATGAAGAGAGGGGTTGACTTCAAAGGGGTAGAGGGTTGAGATGGAAACACTCTGTGTCTTGCTTGCAGTGGTGATTATACAACTGTATCTGTCAAAACTTGCAGAAATCTACCCCAAAAAGGGTGAATTTTACTGTCTGTAAATAATACTTTAAAATGGAAATTTAACTGGGAAAAAGAGTTCTTTGGTAAGATGTTTTATATTCATAAAAATGTATTTATGTTCACATCTATATTTAATGCCAGCTAATCTATATCCAGCAAAGATATTTAAGCATAGAAAGTTACTAGTGGTATACTCAGCAATTTTCCTAAATAGAATGTTGTAAAACAACGTGGAATACAATAGAAAAGTATCTATTCATGCTGATATCTTTAGCTATCTCTCATATATGAGGGGGAAAGTTTTATGGAGTTATTAAAACACAAACTTTGAAGTCCTAATGCTTCACTATTGTTATTTTTTTATACTGCTGAACACGTTCTCATGGTCACTTCAGAGTTAAGTACTTCTGTTTTTTTTTTATTATTATTTTTAATGCTAGGAGAACTTCCATGTCAAAATGAAATGACCCAAGACCTAGACTGCCCTTGGCAAACTTTCTGATAATACAAGAAAGAAAGAAAGGTCAGGTTTTCTTTAAAGAGAAATTTGAAAAGTGCCTTTGAACTTTGACATTATGAGATAGTCCTATTCATCATTCTATTTATGGCTTTTAAATTAATGTGGAATGTTCATTTATCTCAGAAGACCTTTCCATCATTGTCGAGTAATTTTCCTTGTGTAGATCTGAGTTCCTTCAGTCATTTATTGGAAGTTAAAGGATCCAAGACAAGTGACTTCAGAATTTACTTCACCAGTGACATGGAAGGGACATTGAAATGGGCTATGAGTCTACAAATCACAGCCTGATCTTTCCTTTAACCTTTCATCATTTAACATCTTCACTATAGATGATGTCTGTTAGATACTTCAGTCCTCTGAACATCAGTGAGAGTTATAATAGTGTAGTTTTTAGAAGACAATTTCTATGGCTCCTTGTAACAATGTTTCAGGGTACTATTTCAATTCTGATGAACTCTGGCTTGAGGCTTGCTGATTTGTATAGATAGTCCTTGAAGCCATTTTTTAATAAAAACCAGTTGTGCTGACTCATCACTTCTGCTTAGTATCTTTCACAGCTTTGTCATAACTAGTCTCCTCCTGTTGGTTTCCATGCGATAAGTACCAACCAATTCAAGAGCTGGAAATGATTTGATCTATCTCCCTCCGTGAGTTGTGCTCTTCTTCCAGGGTATCACTGGCAACATCTCTAGTGACAAGATTCTCACTATGTCATGATAGACTTCTTGCATTTATAAGCGGTTCTAGTAGTTAGAAAGGCATTTTATGTTGAATTATGTTCCTGTAACTTCTATCTGTTTATTCTAAATTTGTTCCTTGAAGACACTTATTCCTTCCTTCAACAGTCATATATTGAGTACCTACTCTGTGCTGAATCTTCTGCTAGGTGATAGGGCTACAGAAATTTTTTTTAAATTAGCAGTCTCTGTCCTCAAGGATCTCAAGGGCAATGAACAGTGGTGGGAGTGGGTTAAGAATATAATACAAAAATAACCAGATTTTACCAGGCCTCCAGACTATGGCTTGAAATAAATAGAGTCACATTAATAGTTATAATTTATATATTTGGCTGCTTAAACATTTCTCCTGTGTAGTGTAGCATAAGGACCCTAGTCCCTTGTAAAAGCCATCCTTGAAGTATTCCTGGAGTTTCTAAGATTTCTTTTTTTAAAGACAGGGTCTCACTCTGTTGCCCAGGCAAGAGTGCAGTGGTGCAATCATAGTTCACTGTAATCCTTGCACTCCTGGGCTTAAGCGATCCTCCCATCTCAACCTCCCAATTAGCTAGGACTACAAGTGCCTGCCCCCACACCTGGCTAATTTTTAAATTATTTTGTAGAGACAGGGGTCTCACTGTGTTGCCCAAGCTGGTCTCAAATTCCTGACCTCAAGGGATCCTCCTGCTTTGGCCTTCCAAAAGTGCCCAGCCTAAGATTTAAAAAACAAAACAAAACAAAACAAAAACCAAAAAAAACTAATTTATTACTGACTCATCATTTCTTCTAAGTGACCACCCATAAATCCTCTCCCTCTGGCCATGACACAGTAGCGTCCTATGATGTGGGCTTCCTTGCCAACTCCAGAATTCCCATGGGCATAACTGCACTCCTCACCAGTGCCGTGCCACAGCTCCCTGGACACCCCAGTGTCTTAGATGCACCGGTGACCTTCACGAACCTGGGGAAGGCTGGGTAATTTGTGCAGAAATGGGAAGAAGGCTCACTTTCTCCCCCAGGTGTCATAATCTGTTGCCTAGCCCCTAAACAGCCCCGAGTGTACCCCATTTTTACAGACCTTTTAATTCCTAAAGCTTTTGTTAGATGTTAACCCACAGACGTCCAAGTGCATGTAGGGAGAGGGATGCACAAAAATAAATAAATAAATAAATAAAGTGGAGGACAGAGTGTTGAGTAGCCTGAATGTTAAACCTTTTATGAAGACATTTTTCCTTTTTTAAACACCGTATTTTCTCTGAGTTCCCTGATCATGAGTATTGATGGTTCCTGTCCTTTAGTGAAACAGTACACTCAAGGCAGGATGGGATAATCTGGTTTATTTTAGAACAATAAGGAATTAGAACTAAAAGAGATTCTATTTCCAGAATGAATACTTTTTCACTGTCTGGGAAGATACAGGTATTTGCTTCATGATCATATGGGAAGAAAAGGATCCAGCTCTTAGCTCAGTTAATAACAACAGAAACAACATGACACCATTTTTGAGTTTTACTATGTGCTAAGTACTGTACATGAATTATCCCACTTTTTCCTATATTACAGATAAGAGTTAAGAAATATGTCCAAAGTAACATAGTAAGTTACAGAGGCAATATTTGAAACCCAGTTAGCCTGGCCGTGGCACTAATCCTCTCAGCCATTACATTTATTACTTGCAAGTAGATTACCTGGGAAAATTCAGTAGAATTGCTAAAAGAGCACAATGCCTGGCACATAGTAGTTGCTCAATGATTTGAAGGCACTTTTTCTAACACTGAACATGTTGAAAGTCAGGATGGTATCTTACTACCAATGATGTCTTAGTGGCAGTTGGTGACACAGCTATTGCCCGTACATGTGCAAACTTGGTCAGGGCTTTGTGTTGTCTCTTCAAATGTGCATTGTACGTTGTTGGTGCTACATAGATTGGACTTAAATGCTGGTTAATACGTGTGTCCAGTGAGATTACAGTATGGTCTGGCATTGAAATGAAAAGTTATTGTTCTTGCAGAAAAACATAGGAATAAGAAGTGGAGTGTAAATCTGATATTAGTGATGAAAATATTTGTTTTTGGAAAACTGGTCCCATTTCTGTATGTTCTTTCAAAGCAACAATGAAGGAAGAAACTCCCAAGAAGATGAAGTGTTTGCTATATTTTGTTATTGAAATACATCTACACGGGTCACCTAACACATGTCAAATTATGCAACTGAAGGCAGGAGAAATTGCCAAAGCTCTCACAATAAATGAAAGAAATTTCAAAACAAGAAGACGCTCATATAACTAAACTCGTGCATGATGCAGGACTGTTACTAAGGTGTGGAATATCAATTTGCCAAAAATTTTCAGCTGATTGGAAACTGCTTAACATCCAGTAACATGTAATTCATTTAGGAAAAACTAAGAATTTAGTCAAATAGGAAATGCTGAGAAGACCTCAGTGTCCTTTGACATGCCTGCCAGTGCCAAAAGTGCTAAAACAATTAACGTTGAGAACACAGATGACAAAATATACAGCATTTCAGTGTGATGTCGTGCATGATGTCAGATGGTCGAAACTTCTCACCATATTTCATTTTGAACAATATCTAACTAAGTGTGGGAGGCAGCATGTTGGCCCCCAAGATCCTCACCATTTGTCATATATTCACATTACATTACAAGCCACAGAGATTACAGAGATAATTAAGATTACTAATCAATTGATGTTAAAATAGGGAGATTATTCTGGATTATCTAAGTGAGTCTAAGGTAATCACGTGAACCCTTAAAACAGAGCCTTCTCCCAGTTGAGGAAACAAAAGGAAGATGAAGAGGCACAACAGAAGGGAAAAATCAGAGACATGTTATGCACGAGCAGGATTCAACACACGTTGCTGGTTTAAATATAGACAGGGCCAAATGTCAAGGAAACCTGGACCTCAGTCATACAGCTGCAAGGAGTTGAATTCTGCCAACAATCTGAATGAGCTCCATTCTTCCCCAGAGCCTTCAGAAAGGAATGCAGCTCTGTCAGTTCCTTGATTTTGGTCTTATAAGATCCTGAGCAGGAAATCCAGCATGTCATGATGAACTTGTGACTTCCAGCCCTCTGAGATAATAAATAGGTGTTGTTTTAAGCTGCTGTATTTATAGTAATTTGTTATGCAGAAATGGAAAATGAATGCAATTTTAGTGTATGAGTTTGAACCCCTTCTCATGTGAAAATGAAATTGAACTCAATGCTGTTATCTTATGTGTGTGCACTCATGCATGCATGCACATACACACACATAGAGATGAATGACAGGTGAGCTGATGAGTGAGTGGTGTACAGCCATGTGGAAAGATGGCCAGAAGTCTTACTTAACCTTCCAAGTTATGTTAGTTGTTGGTGCATTTTTAGACATGTATCTGCACAGTGAAAGAATTTCTAGTGGCAAGACTGGACATTAGCAACCCTTAAAATTGCAGCCAACAAACCAAGGAAAGATCACTTTAGGAAGGAATATGAGTTTGGTTTTATTAAAAAACCCTCCAATGACATCTTCTACTCAGTTCAGTAAGTGACGGCATCAAAACTTACAAGAGAGTGTCAGCAACTTGGAAGAAATTTCTGGAGATGATAGCAGAGCACTTTTAAAGATACATGCTGTATCATTAATATCCTGATGGCTTAGAGGATAAGCTCTGTGAACACTGATGACTGAATTCAGAACTGATTTAGAAGAGTGACACTCTTTATTTTCCCTTGTGTATAATCAACTTGTAGAGTTTTACGTTTTCCTTCAAGAATGGTATATGATAGAATTTATATCGAATATGAAATATCTTTTAAAATAAGATTAAAATATTTTAAGTGATAATGCTTTGCCTCATAACATTTTTTTCTTTTAGTGGGCTGACGACAACAACAGTACATCTTACAATCAATGCTATCGTAGATTCAACGACGTAACATGACCCTAGAACCGCTTTGTTTTTCCTGTGGCTTTTCCACCCCTTAGCTCATCTACATCTGCCCCTGAGAGTACATATACCTCAACTTTGAGACGCACCTGAGAGAGTTTAGAGTTTCTTTAAATTTTAAGATTAGACAGCCCTGTGACTTTTCTCAACATTAGTTTTCTGCATTGCATTTTTTAGGTTAGAAGAATGAAAATGCCTTATTGATTTTTATTTCCTTTTCCTTTACACATCTGTGTGGAATCTAGTTCTGCAAAACAGATTACCCCTTCTAGCAATGGTTTGCGACCATTCCTGACTTCTCTGAAACTCTTCCTTTAGATTTCCTGCCACCATGGCTCAAATCCTATCATTCTTTTAAGGAGAATTGACTTCCATGAGACGTAGCTCTAGTGAGACAAACCACAGGATGAGCTCTATAGTTAGTCCAAGGGTCTCTTAGCAAGACTCCCAGAGACGTCTGGGTTACCATCCTTTGTCTTTGTCCAGCAGCAATGATACATTCAGGAATAAGCTTGGAATAGACTGTATTAGCCTGGAGAGATGAAGTATGATGAGTGAGGATTTTGTTTATTCCTGAGTGTACTATGATTGTACCCTGCAATCATATTGCAAACTTTTTTTTTTTTTTGGAGACAGAGTCTCACTCTGTCGCCAGACTGAAGTGCAGTGGGGCGATCTCGGCTCACTGCAACCTCTGCCTCCTGAGTTCAAGCGATTCTCCTGCTTCAGCCTCCTGAGTAGCTGGGACTACAGGCACGCCACCACGCTCAGCTAATTTTTGTATTTTTAGTAGAGATGGAGTTTCATCATTTTGGCCAGGATGGTCTCAATCTCTTGACCTCTTGATCCGCCCCCGCCTCGGCCTCCCGAAGTGCTGGGATTACAAGCGTGAGCAACCACACCCAGCCCGTATTGCACACTTTATAACTCTGAGATGTACCTGGCTTACATGAGGTGATCTCCAGTACCTCATCAGATTATAAATATGATTCTGGGCCTGGAGGAGCACCTTCATGCACCAGAAGGTTTTATGTGACTCATCCCACTTGGACATTATCACTCAAAAGCCTGCAACCCTAGTGAAGCTTTTGGGAATCAGAAATTCTGTCCCTACTTTAAAGAATATTACTAACTGTCTTTATGTAAATTCTGACTGTGCCGACTTTATGTGTATCCCTTAGATCATGACTTTCAAACTGTTTCTAATGAAATCCATGACAAAAATATCCAAACCTAGGTAGTGTATATAAATATACACACAAGTATACACACACATATCTAAGACAAATATTTTATGCAACTATACTTACCTTTACTATGCATCTATATTCTTATCTATTCTTTTAAGAAAAGAAAAACAAAACTAAAACATCTGCTATCATGACTGGTGGCAGGCACAAACTTGATTTCATGATTTACACTTTGCAGTGACCCACAGTGTGAAAAACACTGCTTTAGACTTACAGACCTTGTCTGATTTGCCCATGCAGTGTTTGTGGCCTCACTCAGTACCTGTATTGGTTACTATTAAATACTGTGATTGTATGAAACTGGTATTTCACAAGCATTCCAAGAACTACTTCACTCAAATACATATTATCCTTCAAATTAGACACCTTGGAGAGTAGTTTGTTTATGTAAGTCTTTTATACATCTGTTTAGTACAAGTGAATACAATATATGCCTGGAATCCCAAGGACACATGCAGACACATTTGGTCCTACCAAGGCCTTTCAGCTACATTCTTCAAGTCTTGTACTGTAGTCATCCTTAGACATACATTCATGAGTCACTTCTACTCTCCAAAGAACTTATGCCAATATTAGATGAGCAAAAGGATTTTCAGGAGAAATAAATGTAAAGGCTAAAGAGAGCAGGATCAGCAGTAGATGGGGGAGAGCATTTGACCACAGTGCTCTGTAGAAGAAAAGAGAAAAGTAAGGAGTGAATATGAAGAGTCTCTGGTCACAGTGTGGTTTGGAAAAAATTGCTGCCTGGCCAATGGGAAGTCCTGAGCAGAATTTGCCAGTTGGAGAAATAATGCTTCCACAGGAGTGACCCAGTTCCTGCCCTCACCACGCTCAGTCATTGTCAGGGAACAGCTCCAGGGGAAGCTTGGACCCAGAGGCCTAGAGACAGAGGTGTCAATCAGCTGTACTTCCTGATGAGGTTCTCCAAAAGGAAGATGTGAGTGGGGATCTCCATGGCCACAGCACTTGGTGGGCTACTCAATAAGTATCACTTGATTTATTCAACTATCCAAAACAATTTTTGTTATTCTTACTTGGCCGCATAATTATCATCTTTATACTAATTATTCTTATCTTTAAGTTTTTTTTCTTGAGATGTAATTCACATACCACAAAATCAACCTTTTAAGGTGTTCAATTCAGTGGTTTTTAGTATATTCACAAGCTTGTACAACCATACCACTGTCTGCTTTCGGAGCATTTTCATCACCCCAAAAAAGAAACTCTACCCATTAGCAGCCACTCCCCTGTCTTCCCTCCTCCCAGGCCCTAGCAACTACTAATCTACTTTCTGCCTCAATGGATTTGCCTATTTTGGACATTTCATTTAAATGGAATTATATAATATGTGACCATTTGTGTTTGATTTCTTTCACTTAACATAATGTTTTCACTATTCATTCATGTTGTACATGGACTTTATTCCTTCATTCTTTTTTATGGATGAGTAACATTTCATTGTTTGGATATATCATATTTTCTTTATTCATCACTTGATGATGTTGTTTCTACTTTTTTGGCTATTAAGAATAATGCTGCCGAGAACATTCATGTACAAATTTTTGAGTGCACATATATTTTTGGTTCTCTTGGGTATAGGCCTAGAAGTGGAATTGCTAGGTCATGTCGTAACTCTGTGTCTAACTTTCGGACCAACTGTCAGACTGTTTTCTACAGTGACTATACCATTTTACATTCGCACCAACAAAGAATGAGGGTTCCATTTTGATGCTTATTTTTGATGCTTATACTTATTTTTCTTTCTGTCTGTCTTCTAGTTGTAGCCATCTTAGTGGATGTGGCATAGCATTGAATTGTGGTTTTTGTTTGTTTGTGAGGTGCAGGGGATAGAGTCTCATTCTATTGCCAAGGCTGGAGTACAATGGCATAATCTTGGCTCACAGCAACCTCTGCCTATTGGGTTCAAGTGGTTCTCCTGCCTCAGCCTCCTGAGTAGCTGGGATTACAAGTGCCTGCCACCAAGTCCAGCTAATTTTTGTACTTTTAGTAGAGATTGGGTTTTGCCATGTTGGCCAGGCTGATCTTGAACTCTGAACCTCAAGTGATCTGCCCACCTGGGCCTCACAAAATGCTGAGATTACAGGTGTGAGCCACTGTACCTGGCCAATTTGTTTGTTTTTAATGACCATGATTTTTACAATTAGGGTGCTGTTCAGGCTCAGAATTCTAAGCCTAAACATTATGTAGTGGCAAGAAGTGAATGACCACTTGAAAATGATGACCCATATGATTACTTTTAAGTAGTAATGCAAAAGGGGACTCATTTTTCTTTATGGCATCCCTCATGTGTACAAAACAAGCATATAATATTAAAGAACACTATAGGTTATCCCATCCATTAGTCACCCCAAAACATAGTTCATGTTACTTAAGATTATTTTGGACCTAAAAATTTATCCTTTGAAGAGTGCTATCTTATAATTGATTATCTCCCTTTATGCCATTTCTGAAGTACATGATGAGTCCGTATCCTTGCTGGGCAATTTGTCTCTTCGTTTTTCATATATTATGTAATTTTATTTTCTTAGAAACTCTACCACAATTCACATCAAATAATTCTATATTTGGACCATCATTTTTCTCTCCTCTACCACTTTTTCTATTTGCTAAATTCTTTTTTAAAATGATTTTTATTATGTACATTTAAGGTATACAACATATGGGATACATATAGATAGTAAAAATGTTACTATAGTGAAGGAAATTAACATAGCCATCATCTCACACTTTCCCATTTCTTTGTTTTTGTTGCAAGAGTAGCTAAATTCTACTCCTTTAGCATGAATTCCACATACAATACAATTGTATTACCTAAGGTCCTCATGTACATTATTTCTCTAGACTTGTTCATTCTACATATCTGCTACTTTGTATTCTCAGACCTACATCTCCCTATTTCCTTCCCCCGACCACTACCCCTAGTAACTACTGTTTTGTTCTCTCTGTATATTTGTAATTTTTAGATTCCACATATAAATGAGATTATGTAATATTTTTCTTTCTGTGTCTGTCCTGTTGCACCTAGCGTAATGTCCTCTAGGCTTGTCCATGTCATGGCAAATGGCAAGATCTCATTCTTTTTTAGGAATGAATAATATTCCGTTATATATATGTACCACTTGATAATATTAAATTTCTTTATCCATTCATTAATCAATGGGCATGTAGTTGTTTCCATATGTTGGCTATTGTGAACAATGCTGCAATGAATATGAGAAAGTAGATATCTTTATACGGTGGTGATTTCATTTCTTGTAAGTATGTACCCAGAAGAGGGATTGCTGGGTCATATGGTAGTTGTATGTTTAACTGCTTTAGAAACCCCATACTATTTTCTATAATAGTTGTACCAACCTACATTCCCACCAACAGTGTAAAGGTTCTCTTTTCTCCACACCTTCACCAACACTTGTCATCTTTTGGCTTTTTGATAATAGCCACCCTAATGGGTATGAGGTGGTATCTCACAATGGATTTGATTTGCATTTCCCTGATGATTAATGATGTTGATAATGTTGAGCACCTTTTGATGTACCTGTTGGCCATTTTAATGTCTTCACTGGAGAAATGTCTATTCAGATTTTTTGCCCATTTTTAGATTAGGTTATTTGTTTTTCCACTTTTGAGTTGTATGACTTCTTTATAAATTTTGAATGGTTAACCCCTTATCAGATATATAGTTTGCAAATATTTGTTCCCAATCCATAGTTTGCTATTTCATTTTATTGGTTGTTTCCTTTGGCATACAGAAGCTTTTTCATTTGATGTAGTCCCACTTATTTACTTTTGCTTTTGTGGACTGAGCTTTTCGTGTGATATTCAAAAAATCATGACCAAGGCATTGTCCAGGAGTTTTTCCCCTATGTTATCTTCTAGGAATTTTATAGTTTTTGGTCTTATATTTAGATATTTTTTCATTTTGAGTTGATTTTTGTGTATGGTGTAAGATAATGGTCCAATTTCCTTCTTTTGCATTTGGAAATCCAGTTTTCTCAGAACCATTAATTTAAGAGACCATCATTTTCCTATTGTGTCCTGTTGGTGCTTTCGTCAAAAATTAGTTGACCATGCATAATTTGGATTTATTTCTGGGCTCTATATTCTGTTCCACTGGAATGTGTGTCAGCTTTTATGTCAGTATCATACTGTTTTATTACTATAGCTTTGTAATATAATTTGAAATCAGGAAGTGTGGTGCCTCCAATTTTGTTTTTCTTTCTCAGTATTGTTTTGGCTATTTGGGGTCTTTTATGGTTGTATACAAATTTTAGGATGCTTTTTTCTATTTCTGTGAAGAATGCCAGTGGAATTTTGATAGGTATTGTACTGAATCTGGATATGCTTTGGGTAGTATGAACATTTTAACCATATTAATTCTTCCAATCCAGGAGCATAGGATATCTTTCCATTTATTTGTCTTTTTTTCAGTTTCTTTCATCAGTGATTTATAGTTTTCAGTGTACAGATCTTTCACCTCCATGGTTAAAGTTATTTCTCAGTATCATTTTATGCTATAGTAAATGGGATTGTTTGCTGAATTTCTTTTTCAGTTAGGTCATTATTTATATATAAAAATGCTACTGGTGTTTGTATGTTGATTTTGTATCCTGCAATTTTACTCAATTCATATATTAGGTCTAACAGTTTTTTGGTGGAATCTTAGGAGATTCCAGAATTATGTCATCTGCATATAGAGATAATTGTACTACTTCCTTGCAGTAAGTATACTTTACAATTCCTTGGAGAGGCAGCCCATTGTAGTTTTGATTTGCATTTTCCTAGTGGCAACAATGTTATGCATCTTTTCATGTGATTATTGGCCATTTGTATGTCTTATTTGGGGAAAGTCTATTCAAGTCCTTTATCGTTTCCAATTGTGTTGTCTTTTTATTGCTGAGTTGATCCCTTTACCGTTATGTAATGGCCTTCTTTGTCTCTTTTGATCTTTGATGGTTTAAAGTCTGTTTTATCAGAGACTAGGATTGCAACCCCTGCTTTTTTTTGTTTTA
>NW_012104254.1:998024-1009064 GCF_000951045.1 Mandrillus leucophaeus
TTTCCCCATCTTTGTGGTTTTATCTGCCTCTGGTCTTTGATGGTGGTGACGTACTGATGGGGTTTTGGTGTAGGTGTCCTTCCTGTTTGATAGTTTTCCTTCTAACAGTCAGGACCCTCAGCTGTAGGTCTGTTGGAGATTGCTTGAGGTCCATTCCAGACCCTGTTTGCCTGGGTATCAGCAGCGGAGGCTGCAGAAGATAGAATATTGCTGAACAGCGAGTGTTGCTGTCTGATTCTTCCTCTGGAAGCTTCATCTTAGGGGTGTACCCAGCCGTGTGAGGTGTGAGGTGTTGGTCTGCACCTAGTGGGGGATGTCTCCCAGTTAGGCTACTCAGGGGTCAGTGACCCACTTGAGCAGGCAATCTGTCCGTTCTCAGATCTCAATCTCCATGCTGGGAGATCCACTGCTCTCTTCAAAGCTGTCAGACAGGGACATTTACCTCTGCCAAGGTTTCTGCTGCTTTTTGTCCTGTCCCCAGAGGTGGAGTCTACAGAGGTAGGCAGGCCTCCTTGAGCTGTGGTGGACTCCACCCAATTTGAGCTTCCTGGCAGCTTTGTTTACCTACTTAAGCCTCAGCAATGGCAGGCGCCCCTCCCCCAGCCTCGCTGCCACCTTGCAGTTGGATCTCAGACTGCTGTGCTAGCCATGAGGGAGGCTCCGTGGGCATGGGATCCTCCACGCCAGGTGTGGGATATAATCTCCTGGTGTGCCATTTGCTAAGACCCTTGGTAAAGCGCAGTATTAGGGTGGGAGTTACCTGATATTCCAGGTGTTGTGTATCTCAATTTCCTTTGGCTAGGAAAAAGAATTCCCTTCCCCCTTGTGCTTCCCAGGTGAGGTGATACCTTACCCTGCTTCAGCTCTCGCTGTTTGGGCTGCACCCGCGGACCAGCACCAACTCTCCGACACACCCCAGTGAGATGAACCCGGTACCTCAGTTGAAAATGCAGAAATCGCTCATCTTCTGTGTTGCTCACGCTGGGAGCTGGAGGCTGGAGCTGTACCTATTTGGCCATCTTGGGTGTGCCCACAATTAAGTTCTTATTGACTATAGTCACCCTATTGTGCTATCAAATAGTAGGTCTTATTCATTATTCCTAATTTTTTTGTAAGCATTAACCATTCCCACCTTCCCCTGAACCCCCTGCTACCCTTCCTAGCTTTTAGTAACCATCACTCTACTCTCTATGACCATGAGTTAAATTATTTTAATTTTTAGATCCCACAAATAAGTGAGAAAATGTGACATTTGTCTTTCTCTTCCTGGCTTATTTCACTTAACATAATGATGTACAGTTCCATCTATGTTGTTGCAAATGACTGGATCTCATTCTTTTTTATGGTTGAACAGTACTGCATTGTGTATATGTACCACATTTTTTAATCCATTCATCTGCTGTGGGCACTTAGGTTGCTTTCAAATCTTAACTATTGTAAACAGTGCTACAACAAACATAAGAGTGCAGATATCTCTTCAATATACTAATTTCCTTTCTTTTGGGAATATATTCAGCAGTGGGATTGCTGGATTTGTATACTGCACTTATACACTCTTGGTTGGAATTCCCACCAACTGTGTACAAGTGTTCCCTTTTCTCCACATCCTCACCAGCACTTATTATTGCCTGTCTTTTGGATATATGTCATTTTAACTGATGAGATGATAACTCATTTTAGTTTTGGTTTGAATTTGTCTGATGATCAGTGATGTTGAGCACGTTTTCATATGCCTGTTTGCCATTAGTATGTTTTCTTTTGATAAATGTCTGTTCAGATCTTTTGCCCACTTTTTGGTCAGATTATTAGATTTTTCCTATAGAATTGTTTGAGCTCCTTGTATAGTCTGATTATTAATCCCTTGTCAGAGAGGTAGTTTGCAAATATTTTCTGCCATTCTGTGGTTATCTCTTCACTTCGTTGTATCCATTGCTGTGTAGAAGCTTTTAATTTGATGTGATGCCCATTTGTCCATGTTTGCTTCGATTGCTTATGCTTTTGGGGTATTGCTAAGAAATCTTTGCCTAGACCAATGTCCTGGGTATTTTCCCCAATGTTTTCTTTTAGTAGTTTCATAGTTCAAGGTCTTAGATGTAAGTTAAACAAATATTTTCTAATGTACCATTTTAATTATCTTGTCATTTCTTTCACTACACAATTTTTTCAGTTATTTTCTTAGTGGTTGCCCTGGGGATCACAATTAATATCTTAATTTGTAACAGTCTAGTTTGGATTACTGTCAACTTAATTTCCACAGTATACTAAAACTTTGCTCCATATAGCTTTGTTCCCTACCCCCTCATTTGTGTTATTGTTGTCCTACTAATTACATCTTTTCATATGATAAGCCCATCAAGGCAGTTTTATAATTTTTGCGTTATGCTATTGTCTTTAAATGAGATAGGAGAAAAAAGAGTTACGAACATACATTTATACTATCTTTCATATTTACATATAAAATTTTCTGTATCAGTTCTCTTTATTCTTCATGTGGATTCAAATTGCTCTCTGGTATCCTTCATTCCAGCCTAAAGGCTTTTCTTTAGTATTTATTATAGGATAGGACTACTGGCAACAAATTTTCTCATTTTTTATTTATTTGAGAATGTCTTAATTTTTCATTTTTGAAGTATAGTTTTACTGGATATAGAATTCTTGGTTCATAGTCTTTTCCTTTTGGTACTCTGGATATATTATTCAGCTATTTTCTAGCCTTATAGTTTCTGATCATGGAGCTATTAATCTTATTGAGGGTTACTTTTATATAATGAGTTACATCTCTGTTGTTTTCAAGATTTTCTCTTGTCATTGTCTTAGAACAGTTTGATTATAATGTGTCTAGATGTGGATCCCTTTCAGTTTATCCTGCTTGTAGTTTATTGAGCTCCTTTAATGTGTAGATTAATGTTTATTTCAATCAAATATGGGAAGTTTTCAACCATTGTTTCTTCAAATATTCTTTCTGACCCTTTGTCTCTTTTTCTTTTTTGAGAATCCTCATTATGCATATGTTTGTATGCTTGATGGTATCCCACATGTTACTGAGACTTTGTTCATTTTTCTTCATTCTTTTTACTGTCTGTTCCTCAGACTACATGTTTTGAATTGACCTATCTTCAAGTTCAATGATACTTTTTTCTGCCTTTTCAAACATGCTGTTGGGTACCCTAGTGAATTTTTTATTTCTGTTACTATACTTTACAATTTTTGAACTTCTATTTGTTTCTTTTAAATAATTTCTCTCTCTTTATTGATATTATTTATTTGGGAGACAATCTTCTTATATTTTCCTTTCAGTCTTTAGGTGTGATTTCCTTTAGTATTTTGAATGCATGTACAATAGTTCATTTAAATACTTTGGTAAGTCCAACATCTTGGCTTACTCAGAGACAGTTTCAATTGACTGTTTTTTCTATATATGGAGCATCCTTTACTATATCTTTGCATGTCTTATAAATTTTGGTTGAAAACTGAATGTTTTAAATAACATAATGTGGAAACTCTGGAAATCAGGTCTATCCCCTCACCCCACCATCTAATGTTTGTTGTCATTTCTGTTTGTTGCTATTATTGTTGTTACTGCTATTTGTTGTTCAGTGACTTTGTAGAACTAATTATTTAAAGTCTTTATTCTTTTTGGGGTTTGGCAACCGAAGGTTCTGCTCAGTTAGCTTGGTTGTCAGCTAATGATTGGACAGAGATTTCTTTAAAAGCCTGAACCAATAAGCCTTCCAGCCTTTGCTGAGGAGCGTTATGTGCATGTGAGGGATGCCTTCAATTCTCTGACAGGGATTTTACTTAGTTTTCATTTTCTACTTACACAGAGCTTCAAAATCTGCTAGAGGTGAGAGCCTTCTCCGTTCTTTCCCAGACTTTCATACAGTATTTTGTGTGTGTGTGTATGTGTGTGTGTGTGTGTGTGTGTGTTACATACGTTCTAGATGTCTATAAACATGTGCAAGCTTTTCAAAGCCTTCTGGGAACATCTCATTCCCAAGCTTATCTCATTAAGCTTTTTGCTCAGCTTCTTGTTAGCTGCAAGTGTTATCACCACCTGAAGCAATTGCCATGTTAAGCAATTACTGCTGACTTTTCCCCACAAATATCCCTGGGGATAAAGGCTGTTCTTAGTAAACAAGCTCTGAGTCAGGTCAAATAAAGACAAGTTCTGTGAATGGAGGTTGCCATGGAACTGCCAAACAGGTCAAATAGTGACAGTTCTCTTGAGATAGAGCTTTTGGGGAGCTCCAAACTCATTCTTCCTCTGCAAGTGGCTGCTAGGCTGCTGATTTTCACAGCTACCCCAAAGATGGAGAGAAGGAGATGGAAGTAAGGTAAATTAAAAAGCCATAGATCTTGCTGTTTATCCTGAGATTCAACTATAGTTGAATAAATACTCACTGGATTTTTTGCAAGCCTTTGGTTAATTTCTAGAGTTCTGAAAAAGTTGATTTTGACAATTTTTGCTAGTATTCTCACTGCTTTTATGGAGGTACAAATTTTCAGTGATCTACTCTGCCAATTTGGAACTTCTTTCCTCTTCTCTTTACTTTTTCTTTTATTTCTCTATGCCCAAGGTAATAAGGAATGTAAGTCAAACTTACACACTGATATGAGACAAAATATTTCCACAGTATATAATGAATATTTCATATTTGTTCCGTTTTCTTCTGCTTGGATCTTCTTTCTTCTACTGTACCTCTGCTAGGAAGGATGTAATAGGTGTTTTGTATAAATACAAATATGCTACATACTTCAATGTCAAGGAAATGAAGAAAACTTTTATAACATTAAAAAATTAAAACAGCACCATAACTACCATGACCTGTCATCTTGGAATGTAAGCAAGATTTGTGTTGCTATGTAACTTCCTTTAAACAAGGACTTTCTTTTTGACTACTGGCTAGCATATTAAGGGTTGCTGAACCTCATTTTGCCGATATTTAATGTTGTCAATCGATGAGCAAGTGATCCAGATAACCTTAGAGGCTCATTTCTACTCCCTTTCAGTTGTCTGGCAAGGAGGTGGCTGAGCAGGTCTGAATTCGCTCAATGGAAGACAAGACTGGTGCCAGAGGTTGAACTCTGAGGCTTCCTCTTGGTATCAAGGCCACTTCATTTACCAGGAAGCTTCATTGTTACAGAGTCACCCAGATATTCTCTGCCACCTTTCACTAAAAAATATGCAGAGTGTATGAAGTTGGGGTGATCCACTGAAACACTATCGGCTTGGCCTAAGCACATCTCTCAGGGAATCATGTTGCTTTGATACTTCTGGGATTCCATATTTTCCCCCACAAATAACCCTATTTTGTAAATATACTCCTTGGTACTAATGAGGTATGTGTCTGTGCCCCATTTGCATGATATTAATTATAAGAGCTAAACATCAATGAAGGAAAGGAAGCTTTTGTAATGAAGTTGTGTATCTTCCAAATTCATCTTAATAAGCTCAAGGAAATGTATTTTTCAAGCATCTAATCTTTACCTCTTACCCATATGTAATTTCCATCTTTTCTTTATCATGGCATTGAATATGAAGACTCAGATGCTCTCATTACCCCTATTTATTTCAGACCAATGAGCTTGTCACTGTAGTAAAACTGTCACAGACGAGAATGAAAGCTATGAAAATGTTCCACTAACAATAAGCCACATGAATAAGTACTGAGATCAAGCATATTAAAGTAGCCTATAAGGTCAGCTATCCCTCAGATTAATACTATGCAATAAACAGAATTATGGCAATTTAGAAACCTTAACAGTTGGTTTTTATGTTTGTCTCTCTTGCTTTAGTAGGTCTCTCATTTAACATGCTTTAATTAATATGCTAACAAATTGAATCTGCTTCCTTTCTTGGTGTGTGTGTGTGTATATATATGAAATATATACATATACATACATATATATTATATACATATATATGCAGAACTTGTTGGGAAGGTGTGCCCTCAATCTAGAGATGTATGGAGGTGTCCACAGCACCCTCACAGAAAGATATTGTAGGGCTACTTGAAACCTCCAGTAGGATAGAATCCTGACTGCTCTATTATCAGCAGTTTTGCCAGCTGGCACATTTTCTCCTCAGTATTTCTCCAAATCTGATAATGATGCCACTGTCAAAAACATTTAACATCTTCTCTACTGTCCTAGGAGTTAAGGAGTTAAACCGAGTATGTCTTACCTTGGTGTTTTTAATTAAAGAAAAATCTTTGTGATATAAAGAGCCAGTATTTATTGAGAGCCTTCTATGCACTAAGCAGCCTTCAACATTCTATTATTTTATCCTCAAAACAGCCCTGCAAAATGAGTTTTATTTCCCCTGTTTTCCATTACGGAAACTAAAAATCAGAGATAATAATACAATTATCTGTAATCTCACTGACAGGAAATGTTGGACCAAGATTAACAACACCACCACCAAAACAAGCCACCCAGATTTATCCAGCTGTGAAAGAAGCAGGCAGTTGTCATTATATGATGCTAAATGGTAGATACCAACCACTTACAGTAATGCCATCTGACACTCATCTGAGAGTCACAGCCACACAGTGACACCAACTTGTAGGGGTGATAAATCCCATCATTCTAATTGCAGAAGTTAAGGAAATAAAATATAGAAAATGTGTTCTTTGGTCACCATATGTTAATTTCTGGTATTACAGAATGCTTAAAATGAGAGCAATAAGAGTGTGATGAAGTGTCCTCAGGCAAGACATTAAAGGCAAGTCCACTAACAGATCATTATAAATTTAGGAACTCCTGCAACTTAGAGCATCTCCTCCTACCACAGAGTAAGAGCTGTCAGGCTGGCTCTGCTTGTTAATTACACTCTCTCCCATTACTTTTTTTGACTAAAAGACTTGTTCGATAACCTTCAAAGACATACTTAAGCCATTAGAAGATTATTAATGTCCCAAGTCCTGGGTGTTTGAGACTCTCCTGCTGAGGTCCTAGCTTTGAGTCCCCCTGGTATTTACTTAGTTCCCTAATCTTCTAATTAAAAGACAACTTCAAAAAGCTTTGCACAGCTGGAGGCTTCAGGAAGGGCTCCAGGGATAGACAGGCTGAGCGAGGGGGAAAAAAAGTAAGGAATGCAGTTTCTTTTTGTGAACCCAACCTCAGATTGACCTCTAGTCAATGAAACAAAATGTCAAATACTCTCATATAGATCAAAAATCAGTATTTGGTTTGCAAAGCATTAAAAAGAAATCTGTCCCAAATAGTTATTTGAGTTCCTGACTTCTTGCCTCTCTGACTCCTACCCCTCACTGGGTAACACTCAAGCTGTCAGAAGGGCAATTGACAATCATTCCTTGGTAATGAGAAAATAGATTGTGTTTATGTTGAAACTTTGAGTCCCACCCTAATAATCTATTTTTAGTTGATGGTCACACACTCTTCATTGATGCACCACTGGTGCATCAAGGGTAGTGTGTTATTTCGATCTTGAAAATGGCAAATTTGAGGTGCTCAGGAGGAAGTCTCCAGAAAGTACTTAGGTATATACATAGGGAACTCTGGACTCTAGGGGCTGCTGATACAGATAAGAGTCATCTGTGTGGGAAACCAAATATTGCATGCTCTCACTTATAAGTAGGAGCTAAATGATGAGAACACATGGACACTTAGAGGGGAACAGTGCACACTGGGGCCTATTGGAGGGTGGAGGGTGGGAGGAGGGAGAGGATTGGGAGAATAACTAATGGTTACTGGGCATAATACCTGGGTGATGAAATAATCCATACAATAAACCCCCATGACACATGTTTACCTGTGTAACAAAACTGCACGCCCTGAACATGTGCCCCTGAATTTAAAAGTTAAAAAAAAAAGACATTTTAAAAACAAAAAACAAAAAGAGTCATCCGTATGGATGTAGTTTGGGATACAAACCTTGTGCATGGAACCACAGAGTATGTTGGTTGGCCTCTTCCACGGTAGCCTTATTCATCACTTCCACTATGTATCCTAGGCGTCAGCTCTAGTATTTACTGTACCAATACAGAAAACCCCATACTTCTTAAAGCTTTACTCATGCTATACTTTTGTCTGAATTGGTTTTTATCTTCTTTCTCTTCCAAGTGAACTCTTACTTATCCTCTAAAGACCAGCTTAGACCAACATCCTTTCACATCCTTCCATTAGGCCATTTGTCACAATTCAGTATTACTATTGTGAACTCCCTGAGAGTATACCCCTTTGGCTTCTGCCCATACCCCTTTCTGTATAAGTAGGGGCTAGGCTGGGCTGACATCTATATAAGGATGGGTTTCCATGTGCCAGTTTCTTTCGACAAAAAGGAAAAGATCCTTATTGTTCACTCAATGCAAGACTTGGCTCACTCCTGTCCAGCACTTAGTAGAGGCCAAACTAGTGGTCATTCTTGAAAGATTCCTGGCAGTTTCTAGTGAAGACATCTAACTAAACTCTTACGTTGACAAGAGAAACATCAACACAAGCACAGTCTAATGATTAGCATTATTTTATTAAGATGTTTTGTCTTCTAATGTAGAGACTCTTTTTTTTTAAAGTAATGCTGAAGATAATCTTTTTATTTTTACACAGTTCTCTGTATTTGAACCTTCAGCTAAGCCAGGATTTTCAGACAATTAAAGATGTTGAGTCACTTATTCCGGGGTATTATACTTTGTCTTGTTTTGCTTTGCTTGTATTGATTTACCTCCTACACGACTCTGCAACTTGTCAACCCTGAGGTTTATATATACCTCACCGGCCCTCACTTCAGGGGCAGCCACATTTCAGGAATTACGTGTTTTCTGTAACAGGGCAGTTCTCTTTTATCCCTCCACAGTCTATATATTTGAGCTCATGAAGCTCTCTTTGAAGTCAGTTTGAGTCTCACATTTGGAAGCAAGATACCATTGAGAAGAATGTAAACTACAGCCCTTTATGTGAAACTCACTTAAAAATGTACATTTTCTTATACCCCCTTTTCTAGCAAAATAACAAGATAAAGGATTTCTTTACAATTAGAACGTTATTCTAAAATGAATCTTGAGCTTAGGGAGGTCTACTTTGTAGAGAGTTAAAATAAGCTATTAAGTAGTTAATTATGACCTTTTAAGGAAGTTTCACTGAAGTTCAGGTGTCAATTATATTTATTTTACTTTTCTCAAACACTTATATCAATATATTTTTACTCTCTGCTGCTTTTTCCTTTAAGTCAGAATTTTTTAAAATATCCCCACTGTAGGGATCAAAATAATGTTGTGACTTAAATGTACAAAGCTATTAAACATGGATAAATGAAATTAAACATGGACAAATGATTTGCTTTAAAAAAAGCTTTATAAACATTTGAATGGTTTCTCAATCAACTATTAGTCTTCAATAACAAATGAATGTTGCTAAGAATTCTATGCCATTTTTTCTTGTTATGCACTAGTGTACAGTTAATGTCTTGGCTACACACACACACACACACACCAACATTCACACCAGACATTCATTTGCATGAAGAGAGTGATAAGAGTCTTTGTCTTTTTGCTGAAAGAATGAGTTGTTACATGAGTACTCGTCTAATGTGAATGGGCATCCCAGCCCTCCCCTCTATGTCTACAGAGAGGAGTATGGGCAAAGGCAAAAGGAGGTTTTTAAATAGGAAACTTGTGACAATGTGGGCACAAGCAATATGGCATTAGGGCCCAGGCACCAACATGCTGCATACAGCTTGGCAGATGTATTCTTCCCTTCTTCCGTGAAGCTTTGGCACTCTGGGAGCTATTGGTCAGGCTCCGTCAAGTGATTTCTAAGCAGTAGGCTTTAACAAGGGGCCTTGAATGAAAGAATAAGTATCCCCAAAACTCATTTGCACCCATAAGCTTTGGAGGCCTGGGAGTAATCAAGGTGTAGTTGTGTTTCCAAACAGCAGTGAGTCTCTATCTGGGTTCTGGCCCAAACTGAAGGTCAGGGAAGGACTTGGAGGTGTCTGTGGTCTTACAGTTATGCACATGGCAGCTAAGAACTACTGAGTTGACATGAACTCATTTGCACCCATAAGCTTTGTAGGCCTGGGAGTAATCAAGATGTAGTTGTGTTTCCAAACAGCAGTGAGTCTCTATCTTGGTTCTGGCCCAAACTGAAAATCTTAGTATTGGATTTGTTGGCCTTTGATATCACTGGTGGGAGTTTCTAGACTCAGGAAAGTTGGTTAATTCATCTTTGAATATTAATTTAAACTTCCAAAAACTTATCAAAAATAAGACCTATTGGGAACTATCACTCCAGATGTTTGTTGGTAGAAACAGGGCCTAGAATGAAGGAGGTGATCTTACTCCCTTCATCCTACTCAGACCCCATGGAGAGGACTATGAACTGGGGGGCTTTCACACTCAAAAGGACTGTTACCAAGGGGGGCTACATCTAGGACTGGCATGGTATGAATGAGAAAGGCATGCCACAAGAGGAGTAACCTAAGCAATTGGAGACAGGTGGGAGAAGAATGATGTTAGGTGGATGATCATGGGAGACATGTTAATTATTGCTAAATATTTTGAGGGCTGTCAGATAATGAGGTTCATGCTCTGTGACCACAAACCATGGAACTTGGAACCAAGGATAATGATTATTAGAAAGTAAACTGAGCTGCCACAAAATATAATGTAATATGTGATAGGTAGTAAGTTTCCTGTTACTGATGGTGCTCCATGTGAGATTATACGCCCATTGAATCTATAAATTACCTTAGGCAGTATGGCCATTTTCACGATACTGATTCTTCCTATGCATGAGCATGGAATGTTCTTCCATTTGTTTGTGTCCTCTTTTATTTCATTGAGCAGTGGTTTGTAGTTCTCCTTGAAGAGGTCCTTCACATCCCTTGTAAGTTGGATTCCTAGGTATTTTATACTCTTTGAAGAAATTGTGAATGGGAGTTCATTCATTATTTGGCTGTTTGTTTGTTATTGGTGTGTAAGAATGCTTGTGATTTTTGCACACTGATTTTGTATCCTGAGACTTTGCTGAAGTTGCTTATCAACTTAAGGAGATTTTGGGCTGAGACAATGGGGTTTTCTA
>NW_012104254.1:1010222-1010939 GCF_000951045.1 Mandrillus leucophaeus
GCTTTCTCTTGTGGGCATTTAGTGCTATAAATTTTCCCGTACATACTGCTTTAAATGTGTTCCAGAGATTCTGATATGTTGTATCTTTGTTCTCATTGGTTTCAAAGAACATCTTTATTTCTGCCTTCATTTCGTTATGTGGTCATTCAGGAGCGGGTTGTTCAGTTTCCATGTAGCTGAGTGGTTTTGAGTGAGTTTCTTAATCCTGAGTTCTAGTTTGATTGCACTGTGGTCTGAGAGACAGTTTGTTATAAGTTCTGTTCTTTTACGTTTGCTGAGGAGTGCTTTACTTCCAACTATGTGATCAATTTTGGAATAAGTGTGATGTGGTGCTGAGAAGAATGTATATTCTTTTGATTTGGGGTGGAGATTTCTGTAGATGTCTATTAGGTCCACTTGGTGCAGGGCTGAGTTCAATTCCTGGATATCCTTTTTAACTTTCTGTCTCGTTGATCTGTCTAATGTTGACAGTGGGGAGCTAAAGTCTCCCATTATTGTTGTGTGAGAGTGTAAGTCTCTTTGTAAGTCTCTAAGGACTTGCTTTATGAATCTGGGTGTCCAGCATTGGGTGCATATATATTTAGCATAGATAGCCCTTCTTGTTGAATTGATCCCTTTACCGTTATGTAATGGCCTTCTTTGTCTTTTTTGATCTTTGTTGGTTTAAAGTCTGTTTTATCAGAGACTAGGATTGCAACCCCTGCCTTTTTTTGTTTT
>NW_012104254.1:1012339-1042030 GCF_000951045.1 Mandrillus leucophaeus
TATATACACCATGGAATACTATGCAGCCATAAAAAAGGATGAGTTCATGTCCTTTGCAGGGACATGGATGAAGCTGGAAACCATCATTCTCAGCAAGCCGCAAGAACAGAAAACCAAACACCGCATGTTCTCACTCATAGGTGGGAATTGCACAATGAAAACACTTGGACACAAGAAGGAGAACATCACACACCGGGGCCTGTCATGTGGTGAGGGGAGGGGGAAGCTATAGCATTAGGAGATATACCTAATGTAAATGATGAATTAATGGGTGCAGCACACCAACATGGCACATATATACATAAGTAACAAAGCTGCACATCGTGCACATGTACCCTAGAACTTAAAGTATGATAAAAAGAAAAAGAGATTACATGCCCAATTTTCAGATGTGTTGAAGAAAAGCTTGAAGGAGGGCCATTGAAAGCCCATACAAATGTCTCTGTGAGAATTAGGAAAAGGTACCCTCTCCAGGTGGATACAACTTCAAGCAAACAAGCACAGTTAGACTAATTTCAACCCCCACTTCTCCCTTTTATAGGGCATCCCTGTCCAAGGCGGAACCTGTACAACTACATGTGACTGTGGCTGTGATCTTACCATGTTCTGTCCCAACAGCAACCAACTGCAAAAGAGAAAACCATACTGAATAAAAGGTCCCTCATAAATCAGGGGGAGGTGATGAGCTGTAGGAACTTTTTGAAAGAGCTTACCCTTAAAGTTAGATGTGTCTTTCCAAAAGCGGAAATAATTTGGGCCCTTTCCTTTGTGATTAAACTCACAACATCACATCACTGAAATGTATAAAGGGGTATGTCATGTGCAGAATTTGCTTTAAAAGTTGTGATGCTTTTAGAAAATGTTTGCTATGGGCTAAATAATATGCTGAGCACTTTGCATGAATTATCACCGTAATCTCCACAGTAGTAGTATTAAACCCATGTTACCGATGAAGTTTTCCTGAGATCATTTTGCTAGAAAGCAGCAAAGGGGACATTTGATTAAGGTATGCCAAAACCCATGATCTTAATCATAACATAAAATTACCTTTTGTTTGTGAAGAAGAGAAGCAAGCTTTTGAAAGCTCTAACTCAGTGTTATGATTCTGCATTATAGTAGACCGTTAGGAATTCCAAAATTGAGCTGGTACGTAAGCCAGAATGTGATTACTCTGGTCTGAATGTTTGTATCTGCCCAAAACTACATATGTTGAAACCCAGTCCCTAATGTGAGGGTATGAAGGGGTGCTCCTTGAGGAGGTAATTAGGTAATGGGGGTGGAGCTCTTATGAATGGAATCAGTGCCCTTATAAAAGAGGCCCCAGAGCGATCCCTCATTCTTTCTACCATGTGAGGACAAGAAGGCACTAGACACTGAACTAAAGCAAGAAGGCACTAGATACTGAATCTGCCAGTGCCTTGATCTTGGTCTTCCCAGTCTCAAAACTGTGAGAAATAAATATTTGTTGTTTATAAGTCACCCTACTTATGGTATTTTGCTCTAGCAGCCTGAATGGACTAAGACAGTGGTGTAAATACCAAGTGACAAATCAGCTTTCCTGTCTGTCTCTCTGAGGATCTGATCACTCAGGCCTTAATTTATGTCCCTGTGCAACACTGAACTGAAGAAATGTAGAGATGATTTTCAGAAAATCTGTTTGCACTGTTGCACTGACCTGTAGGTCAGTTTGAATCTCACCTCCTCTCTGAAGCCTTAGCTAGATTACAACACCTGAAGTCATTTCTCCCTCCATGGACGTCTTCAGCATTCGTGATCGGTACAGTTGACTTGGCAACGTATCAACACAGCTATGTGAAATTTTTTTCATTTGAAATTTGAAGTGGGCATTTAATTTTTGTATTGTTTAAATGTCAGTGTGTTTATTTCTCATCTCCCCAGCCAAGTAGCAACCTCCCTGAGGGCAGAGATCATAGCTTATACTTTAGAAACCGCCTCAACTGTGCCTTGCACAGAGTCAATATTCCTTCTGCACTGCTCACTGATTTTACAATGATTTCAATTCAGTATGCATACTGAACCAAGCCAAATTCTAAGCATGTTTTAGATTTAGAGTGAGTTTTTCAGGAACCCCTGTCCAGTAAGTGTTTTTGTCATCATATCTTCTTTTGGAATTCTGTAAGTAGGGACCTAAAGCTCTCAATTATCAACTCCAGTGGTTTTTCCTACCCCTTCCTGTGACTGAAGTCTCAGACTGAAGTGTTTACTATCTCTAGCAGCTTCCTTAAACTCTCTCTGGTGTGGACTGCCCTTCTCTATTTGTTCTTAGGTGACAACCCACTATTCTTGCTATAACGCTATCCATTAACTCCTTCGGAAAGGTAACAGGAGAAATACTATAATTTAGGATGTTGGGGTCAGATTTAGGTGAAACTTCTATCACCACTTGGGAAAGTTATTGAGCATCCTAGGTCTCCATTTTCTGATCTATAAAATATAGAGAAGCATATCCATCTCATAGGATTTATCTGAGGACAAAACAAATTAGTCAGGTAAAGTATCTAACCTGACCGTTGGCCCACAGTAGATGGCAATAAGTTTAAGTTTTTCCTCCTTAAAATTTCTTCTCTTTCTCCCCTCCCCTTTTATTACTACTTTTCTTCTCCTTCCCTTCCCTAGATATAGATTTCCCTATGTGTTCTGTCCCTGAGTGATCTCATGCATTTTATATTCCCTGAAAATTATCCTAACTCTGGATTAGAGTTTTCAGTCCTGATTACTGATAGGATTTTGTTCCTGGACTTTCAAAAATGAATATGTCCCAGGCTTACAGAATATCTATCATCTTTCCCCTATCTCCCCACTCCTTAAAACAACTGTGTTCTGCTAATAGGGCCACAGGCACTCAGGAGCAAAATGTAAGCCGCTGCTATCTGGCCACAGAGCCTATGAAATCTTCTGCAACACCTCTTGAGTCACCAACACCATTGCCTCCCACCTGCATGACTTCTGTGGTTTACAGGACCTCTTCCCACCTTCAGTGTCTCTTACCCAGTTCTTGATGCTCATTGTACCTGGATTAAGCTTTCTAAAATCACATCTTAAACCAGGTCACTTCCCTGCTCCATATTCTTAAACAGTTCTCCATTGCCTATAACTAAGGTCTCAGCAACTTGGTCAAGGTCTCACCTTTGAGCCTTGACCTCTTTTTCAGTTTTATTCCCACCATACGATTGCTCATTGTGCCAAGAACACACTTTGTACTCTGCTGCATTTGTGTCTTTTGTTCCTGCTGTTTCCTTCTAACTCCTCCAATCTCTCCTTGCTGAACTCTTTCTCATCCTGAAAGACCCAGCTTGAAGGTTGTTGGCACTTATTGGTAAAACTGGCTCCTTCCTTGAGCACCACCCTACCCAACCATTTTTCAGGTTCCTCCCTTGACTTCTGTGCCCAGACTTCTCCCCAGCTCCTGCTGCAGCGCTGCTTCCCACACTCCACAGAACACTCTAGGTCAGCAGCTTCGAAATGGTGTGACCACAGAACACCTCAATAATTAAAATGTGGAATAAAGTACACAGTGCAGAATGAACTGGCAAGCCAATTAATCCCTGAAAGAAAGGTCAGAATTTAGCCCATACCCTTTTATAAACTTAGAAATGGCTTCACTAAGTTAGATCTTTGTGTGAGGTGCATTATCTTGTTTCTTCCTAGATTTTGCTTTCATTGCAGCACAACATAAAATTTCATCTCATGAAATGCAGTGTATATAAAACAGCAAAGAGAAAATAAAAACTTCTTTGTTGTTTTGTTTTAGAAAATAAAACTTCCTTTTCTCCTTGAAGTACTCAGTCTTTTAACTTCTTTGATTTAGGTGCCATCTAAGAACTACAAGACTGAACTTTTTATTAAAACTTCCATTTTTCAGCCAGAGAGTCATAGAGAATAAAGTTTATGTATTATTAATGTTTAACATGCAATAAGGGATGAATAACTTTACAAATACATGCTGAATTTATCAGACACAGGGCAGCAATCATTACAGATGAGATATATTAATGATGATAAATAATGTCCATGTGTCCAACTCACTCATGCATTCAATGGCCTTTCCATGCAGTTTCCTGCCTTCTCAACATGGCATAATTTCACACAGGGACATTATTGCTTAATACCAAAGACAACGTGCATGTTTAGTGTTTTCTTATATATAGTGCAGTTTAGATTAAAAAGTCAATAGAGTGATTATTATTCTTGCTGTAGTATACTCATTTAACATCTCATGAAATCCAGGGTTCCAGAGAAGTCAGCTTGAAAACCTTGCCCTAGTATGCTTGCATCCATTCACATAATTTCAGTTATCACTTGCCAAGCCATAAATCAGACATCATCCAGGAAAATTTTCCTGGCCAATACTAATTTGAGCAGTTCTCAATTTTGTATCTCCACAGCTCCTGGCAGTGCTCAATATATACTTGTGGAAGAAAAGATGGAAAGGAGGAGAAGAATGGGGGATATTAACTAATTCTTACAGCATTTCTGTATATGTAGGGTCTGTCATGAAAGTGATACAGGGGAAAGTTAAAAAAAATCACTTAGCATAAAATTCCTTGTTCAAATTAAATATGAAAATAGTTTTAATTATTAATGTTAAGGGTCTGTTGCATTTAAATTGGCTTTTAAGTGAGATTTTGTAAGTGGGATATGTGCTATTGTTAAGAAACATAATCTAAAATTACCAAAATAGTTAACTAAGATACTAAAATAGTTATTAAAATATTACTGTTATTAAAATAATCACTAAGATAGTAAAATTGTTTTTCAAATAATTACTAATTAAAAGGCCATAGTCTAGATACGTTCTTTTGCTGCATTTGTAATTTTTTAAACTCGCAATTTACTTCCTGATTTTTCCCCATTTGGGTTTCATTCTTCCTTGTGCCAAAACATCTAGTCTATTCAATTAAAAAGGGTAAGCTGGGAGGTTGATGGAATTTTATTAGTTGTTGGTATCTTATTGTTAATTTTGGTCCTTACATATGATTGCCAGCTTTGGGACCTAAATACCACCTAGAGTTTCTCTCTGAATCATAGGGAATCTATGGTTTCTGCCCATGGGTTTAATTATTATACATTATAGCAGGTAAGTCATTTCGAAGTAGCCACTGATAATTACCTTGCTATTGTTCTGTGACTAATGTCACTTACTGCTTCTTAATAAGGACAGATTATCCTGATATTAGTGTAATTTATAGTGTTTGCTTTCAAGAAAACTTATGTTTCTCTCTTTTCTTCCTGCCTACCTTGGTGCTCTGATAGTTTCAAAGAAAGCATGGAGAAATCATCGTACTCCGACTGGCTAATAAATAATAGCATTGCCGAGCTGGTTGCTTCAACAGGCCTCCCAGTGAACATCAGTGATGCCTACCAGGATCCGCGCTTTGATGCAGAGGTAAGAGGAGCCCCTCTGGCTGCAGTCCTAAGGTTCGGTTGTCACACTGTTGAAAACAGTTGAAACACAAAAAGGAACATTATACAGATCGACAGCAATTCCTGAGTTTACTGGTAATTATTTTGCATCCTTCCCCTGTGATCTTATTTTTAGCATTGCCTACTGTTCACTCTAAGTTAGAAAAACTTAGAGTCTACCCTGATTTATAGCAAGACGGTTATCCTTAGTCTGATGCTGTTTTATGATTGGGTATATTTTGTATTAAACTATGAACTACTTAATAAAGAAGTGTATATAACAAAGTTATTTCCCAATAGACCTTAAAACAACTACCGTATTTATAAAAATTGCTTTCAAGAAACAGTAAGTTGGTGTTATTGTTTAACAATAAGCACACTGTGTTGATATACAGAATATATTAAAACAATTTTGAAGTTTACATTCTAAGGTAGAGTATCATACAGAGAAATTCACATGTACTGATAATGTCTCTATGTACATATGTGTACTATATATATATACACACACTCATATATACATATTGATTAAATGCAAGGCTTCCTATTGAAGATTGCCCAGCTGAGCTCTGAAAAGTAGCATTTTTTTGGTGAGGAAGGGTGAGGAGACATGTGTTCCAGGCAAAGCTGAGCAGACATGGGGTGTTGGGGAAGTGAGATGGTCTAATGTGGCTGAAGGGCCATGATGCATGAAACTGGAGAGGGAAGCAGGGATCAGATCACCAAAAGACTTTGAAAGGCATGTTAAGAAGTTGGAGTATTTGTTCTGTGCAATGGGAAACCACTGAGTTTTAAATGGTGGAGAAGCAAGAGTTGTATTTTAGAATGATCACACTGGCTACAAAGCAGGGGATAGGTTAGTAATGATAACAACTGAACAGTTAACCATCAACCCTGAGAAGTAGATGTCATCATTCCTATTTTACAGAAATTGAGAGCTGCTCTATGGCTCTGGAGGCAGACAAGGATTCAGTTCTACTACCACTCAAACTCCACAGCCGATACTCTAAATCCTGCCCTGTGCTATCTCCATTGTCTGTGGCCAGGACATGGTGATGGCAGGGGGCTGGGGTCCAAGTCTAATTTATAACTTCAGTCAGATCATCTTTGCAGATCTCTGCAGGAAAATCTTATATTCCCAAACTTTCCACCTACCTGTAGCTGCCTAGCACTCTCTTCCCCAGGCTACATTTTCCATGTATTCTCTATTCCTTCTTGAGGTTAGAGGCTCCTAAATCCTTACATGAACTCCTAGTCTGGGTGGGGCGCCTTTCCAGCTGCTCCCTTGGCTATCCTAACACTGACTACCCTCTAGTTCTCCTCAGTTTTTATACATTAAATCTGAAATTCGAGTTACCTTCCTTAGGAAAGTTCACAGTTCAAAGTCCTTCAGTTCTCCTCTGGTAAGGTAGAACGCTACTAACTTGGTTATATGACTGGCACACTGAAAGTGATTTACAGATGTCAACATTTATATACTTTTCCATTGTGGTTGAGTTAGGACTGATTTTATGTACTTTTGCCTTGTGCTGTGTTTTTGTCTTCCTTGAATTTGAACTCACCAGTTCTTTGTTTTTCTATATCGTTTCATTGCATGTTTGAATCCCCACCAAATATATTGTTATATTTTTCATGTCTCTGAACATTGCATAAATTGAAAAATACTATATGTATTAGTCTGTGGCTTACTTTTTTTTTCCTCTCAACATCGTTACTGGGTTATGTAAACATGTAATGTATTCATTTATTTCAAGTATTCTACTGTATGAATAAGCCTCACTTTGTTTATCCACTATAGTGTGACTGAATGTTTGGATTCAGTGAGTTACTGTCACATATATAATTGCAAGGACATTCTCTAAGTGCTCAAGTATAACAGTTTTCCTAGAATTCGTATCTAGGAGAATGACATGCTGGATCATAAACTACAAGCATCTTTTCCTTTACCAGGGAATAAAAAATTCTTGTCCAATCATTGCTCTTTTTTTCTTATCAAAAATACCACATTGAGTAAGCACAATTAATATCTCAAGCATACTTCTTGCTATTACAATATAGTGAGTTTGAATATACCATATCATTTTACTACAGGCAGATTTTTACCATATCCTTTTCTGATTAGTGATACAGCCATATTACATTTTCCTCCATGCTCGTAGTCTAGTCCAATAAGGCAGTCTGTTCTGCTGATCCATAAGAAGAACAATGTGGAGTCTCCAAAGGCAAAAAGACAACAGTTATTTCTGTGGGATTGGGCATAAAAATTTCATGTCCCTATCTAGTGGTTAGAAGCAATGATGTCTGAAGACAGTAAACTGTGGTAGGTTAAGCAGTGACTCTTTCATGAAATCACTTTCTTCTCTATGATAAAATAAAGCATGAACTTAAACCATCATTATTTGTTAGTCCCTCACCCAAACGCTTTCAATCTGTGTGGCAGCAAATACTAAATTTTAATTGCGAATCTGAAGATGCATTGTATGCTGATTTTTACATGTTTTCTTTGCATGGTACTGAAATTCAAAGGTAGTTTACATTTCTCTTCTCATTCTGAGAGAAAAAAACTGGAAAGGAATTAATGCATATACAGGTGATAGAGAGGTTGGGGATGGAAGAGAGAGACAGTGAAAGAGAAAGAAAAGAAAGAAAGAAAGAAAGAAGAGAGAGACTGTGTTCTGTCTAAATACAGACATTTAGTAGATATGTCCTATAAATGTGTGTGTATATGTTGTGTATGTATGTTGTGTGTATGTACGTGTGTCTTATGTATCATACTAGGTCAAGCAAAACTATTTATCTGCTTATGCTTCCTCTCTCCTCAATTATATTTTACCTCAGGGACAAGTGGCAACTGTTTATTAATAATAAATGAAACAGACTCAAGACTGAGTCACAGGGCTCTCCCAAGAGGCTAAGAGACCTGAACCTTTTCACCACAATGCCTGGTGTAAGGTGGTATAGATCATAAGATAAAGACAACCATTTCAGGTAATATTTTTTCATTAGTGTGTCAAGTATTTCCCTCAAGATAAAAAAAAATCATGACAAAATGAAATTGCTTCATACTTTCACCCCGTTGTAACCATCTGCACAGATAAAACAAGACCACGGCATTGCATTAAAGAAAGAGTTTAATAGACATGAGGCCAGTCACACCACGTGGGAAATGGAGTTATTACTCAAATCAATCTCCCTGAGAATGTGGGGGCTAGAGTTTTTCAAAAATAGTTTGTGTGAAGGGGTGGGGGTAGCTAGGCAGTGGGTGCTTGCTTCTGACTGATTGGGGGTGTAATCACAGGTGGGTGGGAAATGGTCCTCATGTGTGCTAAGTTGCTTCTGGATGGGGCCACAGGAGCAGTTGATGGGTCCCCATGGAGACTTTGGTCTCCTCAGATGCACAAAAAACCTGAAAACACATCTCAAAAGGCCAATCTTAGGTTCTACAATAGTGATGTTATCTGTGAGAATAATTGGAGAAGTTGCATATCTTGTGACCTCCAGAATAATGGCTGGTAATCATTTATGTCTACACCTTAGCAGAATTCAGTCTTCTCTTTCCTCCTAGCCTGGTGCCCTCTCATTAACTTTACAAAGATGATTGAGCTTTGGAGAGAGAAGAGCTATTATTATTTACTATCAACTAAATGTCTCCCAAAGTTAGCCTGGGCAAAGCCCAGAAATAATTAAGGGCAGCTTGAAGGACAAAGGCAAGATGGAGGTTGGCCAGATCAGACCTCCTTCACTGCCATAATTTTCTCTCACTGTTATAATTTTTGCAAAGGTGGTTTTACCACCCTTAAAAATGATTCTAGAATCATCCTAGAGACAGAGAGCACCTTTTAGAATTGTGTTGCCTTCCTGCAAAGGTCTGAGTCCTTTCTTGTTGAGTCTGGTACATGGGTCCATATTTTTCCCCAGCTGAATAGTTATTTGTCAGTGGTATAATATTAAAAACTTTTTTAAATCCAGGATTAATTGATGATTATTATCTCCACTGAGAAAAGTGCTTGCTTTTTTGTTCTCTACACTGACTTCTCTGAATAGTTTCAGGTTGGTTAACAAGAAAGATAATTTGCAAAGAGGTAGCATGGGGAATCCTTTTCAGAGCATTTCCTATATTTCCAACAAATTTTCTCAACTTAAGTGTACCTAATGGATTTAAATTTGCCAGAAACACAATTATTCAGAGCACTAATGATGCAGCATTTTTTTTTTCTTTTTTTGTTCCTTAGCTCAGCTAATCTGGGTTCTTGTCTCATGACCAGAAAGAATTAGGCACATAGACACGTTGAAAGGTGAGGAGGACAGAATTTATTAAGCAAAAATAAAGCTCTCAGCAGAGAGAGGGGGGTCCTGCAAGCAGGTTTCCACCTCACAAATTGAATACCGGGACCACTACACATGAGTTGAAGAGGCCGGGGTCCTCCTTGCATAAGGTGTTAATTCCTGGTGACTCCACCCCATTTCCCCAGAGCATGTGGGCCTCCAGTCCATTGCAGGCATGCAGGCAAGCACCCTGTGCAGGTTCCCTTATCTGTACAAAACAACGGGTGTAAACAGTTGTGGGGCAGGTCACAGATTCTCCAGGGACCCTTCTCTGTCTGCCTTTTGCCTCTATCATTCCTTCTCCAAAGAGGTACATCTAACTGCCATTAGAATACGGACAAAGACAGATCTTAACTGCTTCCTGCTGACAAGGGGCACTATTTTGGGAAGATGGCAGTCAGATCTCCCTCAGAGGCCTATCTACGGGTCCCTAGTAAAAGGGAGCCATCGTCTGAGGTTCTGGTTGCATGACCGTTTGGAGTTCGACGACCTAAAGGGGAGAAGAGAAAAACTTGGTTATTAGAAGATGTATCAAAATGAAACAAAAGTGGGGGGTAAGGAGAGCTCAAAAATCCCAAGGCTGCTGGCATGCCGAGATAACTAGTGGCTATAGTTATGCCTGCTAGGATTTGAGGGCATGGGGCTTGGCTTTGGTTAGCTTTCTTGGTGTTATTTCCCCAAAAAAGGAAACCTCCGGGTTATGGGCACCCTATTTACTCCCACCACCTGGCAGGATTTGTGGGATAACTGCCCAGAACTAGAATATTGATCCAGATTTTTACATTACCCATCCCTTTTGTTTCTTCTGAGCAGCAGCCAGAGATCACTGGTTGGTTCACAGGAATAAGCAGGATGAATCTAAAATGCAGACAACAACTTAAAAACAACTAATGAGACTAGAATATAATGACAAATGTATGATAAGTTCTGGAACATAATTTTTCTCTCTTCAGCCCTCATTTTTGTTAAAAACAAATCACGATAGGACTGAGTTGTTTGCACAATAAACGTTAGTCTTATATTTGGCCTGATTATTTGCATAAAATGCAGCAAGAATAATTACTTTCACATAGGCCTTTTAAATTGGTATTGATGGAACTCTGTTCCACAGAATCTCAGGTAAGACCTTTTAAAGCCCAGTCCATCCATAGGTTTGTATCCTCAAATATCTATGAGTTAGGTAAATTCCTGTCTTCTTAAGTCCCAAGAATATGGGATTCCTGTGCCTGTTAGAAAGTGACATTCTTTACTCACCACAGGTTAGAAACCCTGTACAGGGACTGTGTAGACAAGGTATGAGGACAGTTTTCCCAAGGGTCTTTTATTGGCTCTGCAAGGCAAGCTTGATTCCCTAAAGGACAGCATGCCATTCCAGTCAAAGACTTGATAAAACAAGGCTTGATAAAACAGTTTCTCCAATTGCATCCTATTGCAAAAGAACATAGATTCTTATTGCACTGACGTAAATAGCTATATTGTCATGAGTTAAGAATACTCGGCCTGGCGCGGTGGCTCAAGCCTGTAATCCCAGCACTTTGGGAGGCCGAGACGGGCGGATCATGAGGTCAGGAGATCGAGACCATCCTGGCTAACACGGTGAAACCCTGTCTCTACTAAAAAAATACAAAAAAACTAGCTGGGCGAGGTGGCGGGCGCCTGTAGTCCCAGCTACTCAGGAGGCTGAGGCAGGAGAATGGTGTAAACCTGGGAGGCAGAACTTGCAGTGAGCCGAGACCCAGCCACTGCACTCCAGCCTGGGCAACAGAGCAAGACTCCGTCTCAAAGAAAAAAAAAAAAAAGAAGAATATTCACAAATAGTTTTCAAACTCTAGAGGAACCTGGCAGAGAGAAACAAATATGCTCCAACTTTTGTCTACAAGAGTATACCTTATTCAATTATTAAAGACTGTAAATAGCTCAAAACAAAAGTTTCCTTGACTCTGGAAAACAAGGATGAACAATGTTTTAAGCAAAAGTTAAAAAAGATTACTTAGTTTTTCTATTAGTTCACTCCATTCAATTAACTCTTGTTCTGCTTGATATTCATGAACACTTCAGCTCTTCATGAATCCTGTACATTTTTCCTTTATTCCAATGTCATGGTCTACAACGTTAACAGAAACCTGCATTTGAGATCACCTGTGAAAGTTCTACAGCTGACTATAAACCATCTTTTGAAGAGGATCAAAACAAGAAAACAATCGTCTGTGAACAGCAAAATATCCAGAGTAGTTACAGTTAAAAACACGATTGACAAAGAAATTTGGTTATCTCTGTGGTTTACAATAACTTAATATTATAACCTTAATTATGATTGATAGCATATACTCAGACATTAGAATTTTAGAAATCCCATACAATTTTGGAAGATATATTAATGTTATTCACTGAAATATAACCTGAAGAAAATTAAGCATCATTTTGGCAATCCCATGTACCTAAACATGTCGAATAATCCTGTTTACCTCTCTTTCGGATGCTTCAGTGGCCCTCTGTAACATCCAAAAGCTAGGGGTCAGGAACTGCAGTTTGATTTTTGCCTGTTAAATATGTTTGAGATTTAGAACACTTGATATTAAGAAATACAATTCCAGATTACCATAAGCTATTTAGCCAAAATGATGACTCAAAAAAAATTTTTAAGGTAAAAAAACTTTCATTATCCTTTACTATTATATGGAAATCTTACTCAAGGGAAAGAAAGTCAAATTTTACCCTTGCATTAGTCTACTATTAATGTCAACTCAGTTTTCTAATGAAATCTTACAGACAATTCTATCCAATCTTAACCAGTTTGACCATGAGGTAAGATTCCTATGAACTTTTTATAACCCTTTACAAATTTTGGTAAAGAGCATATTGGTGACTTAAGAGAATGTTGGTGTGCTTTTATTTCAATGCACAATTTACAGAAATAACTGTATAGTACTCTTTTGAATTTAGTCAGTCTGTTCATGCACAGAATTCCTTTTGCAAGATTAATTTTTTACAATCTTTCCACAACTTGTTTAAACCTTAAGCTTTATCTCATCTAATTCAAAACAATCCTTTAACCCTAGGTAAAAATTTACATTTCCACACATTATTAAAGTCTTTTACTAAAAACATATTTTACACACCATTTCTTACACACCTTGCATGTAAATTCATTTTCAGTGGTCTCAATTACATGTATAATGGTAACTCTTAGCAGTTTTTAACGTTAATGTAAAATCTGGTAAGTTGTTTTAATTATGTACTAGGTGCCAATAAAGTTTGACTCCTTCCAGCATAGTTAAGAATCTGGTTAATTCCATATGTCCCCAGGTCTTACCAAGTTGTAAAGCAGGCAAGTTGAACAGTTCTCAAAAGCCAAAGAAGCAGTTTACAACCTTAAAACATTTAGCAAACCTAATACCTGATTTGCATAGTTTTGACCACCTATTTACATTTTGATGACGTTTACATTTTACCAATAATCTTTAAGACTGTTTTTATATCTCAAAGATTAAAGTCGCATGAACTAAAAAGTATTACAACTTTTATCTTTCTTTAAAAAAAAATTCATCTAAGTGCTTATTTTTCTTCAAACCAATTAATTAGAGCTCTTTTCTTTATAAACATAACACACATAATACATATATGATTATATAGACAGACAGAAGAAAATCCAGTAGTTGTAAGATTTTTCATTTGCCAGTCTAATTTGATTATTGGCCTCTGGGTGGAGCCCTTTAAGAGCAAGGCTAGGAAAGCTCGTATTTTCTAGGGCCTAACAAACGGATATGGCTGGAAGACAAAAACAGATTTTGAGAGGGATCTATCTGCCTCTAATTTCTGGGGTTCCATGAGGAAAACAGAGGTTTCTCATAAAATGAGATCTGTGGTGCCTTTTCTGTTTTTCCCAAGGAGTCGCAGGCCATCAGAAATTATTTTAGGACCTCTCATGGGTGCATAAAGAGTGGCAAGACAAAATGGAGAAAAATAATTCAGTCAACTGAGAAGAAACCTTTTTTCCAGAAAAACAAGATTCAAGAAGAGAAAAAAACCATAAAGGTCCTTTAAACATACTTAGGTATCCACTTTTAATTAAGCTGAGCACTGCTTAAGAAAGTCCTTTTAAATCCCTTAGTACCTGCCTTTAGCCATGCCAAGCAGCCAATATTTCTGACTTTCGAACTTTACCAAAAGTAACCTCACAGGTGAAACCAACAAGCCTCAATTAAGGTTATGACTTAACTATGAGTATATGAAGTATTTTCAAAGGGGAGGTAAGCAGTTTTTACAACATCTAGAATCTTTAAGGGTAGCTCAGAGAAGGGAAGATTTAAGAAGAGAAGCTAGAAGTTGTTCGTGGAGGGGAAGAGAATCAGCAAATGGTAGAAGTCACACAGCTATTGACTTGAAAGTATTCATTCTTCAAGCCAGGATTGAACCTGAGCCACCATTGTAAAACGTCAGAGACTAAAAGCACTCCCACGTGGTTACAGGTCATGCTCCCAAGGACGTAAACAAGATACAGGCCTGCAGCCAAGTTTGTTACTGATCAGTTTGTTGGACTGACTTGAAAAGTGGACTTACGGGGTCCTACACCCACATCCTATCCTAAAGTACCCCTCTTTCTGATAGAACCATACAGAAAGACATGTAAAGCATACCAGATTGGCTACAGCTTAAGACAAAACTCATAAATCCGTTTTCATTAATCAAAACTTTACAGAGAATGTAAACAGTGATCCTTACCATTCCTTTTACTGGTTTGCACAGGGAGGGAGAGGCCAAAAGTCCAACTGGTAAAAAAAAAAAAACAAACTTTTACCTTTTGCTGGCGTGTCAGGCTTCTGGATTCCCTTCCCCTCAGCTCAGTTCTAAGCCAGCTTCCTTGGGTGCCACAGAGGACACTCAGCCTCCAGAGAACCACCATCTTGCTCCTGAATTGTTTTTCTTTCTTTCTTTCTTTTGAGATAGAGTCTTACTCGCCCAGGCTCGAGTGAAGTGGCGTGATTTTGGCTCACTCCAACCTCCACCTCCTGGGTTCAAACAATTCTCCTGCCTCAGCCTCCCGAGTTTGGGAAATTAACTTTTCCCAGTTGGAGATGCATCCAAGGGGAGTATCCTGTAGTACAGGGACACAATTACCCCTCTGTGAAGAGAGGACAGAGGAAAAAGGAAAAAGAAAGGAGCCCTCAGGCCTCAGGATGCATTTGAGAGAGGTACAGACTAAAGATGAATGGTTACCCAGCTAGGAAGAGGAGATGAGGTGTCCCTAATTCCTTTGTCTTCCCAGCGAATATGGGGTACATGAGGAAAAGAAAGAAGAGGTGTTTCTTTTCTTTCTTCTGTCCTTATATCTTCAAGTCCTAGCAACCTTGACAGGGTGCTACCCATGAATGTCAGCGCAGCTTCCACCCGTGTTAACAGAGGGGCCTAGAAGGTGGGAATATCTGTACTCACCCACGTATGCCCTGTCTCCACTGTTGTCATAACCTTTGAGTTCCTTAGACCTTGACAGACTGCAGCCAGCAGCTGGATGCCGCCTCCTTATCATAAACTGAATGCTAAGGTAAAGCTGAGGAGCTGGATTCTCCTCAAACAAGGGACGAAAAAAAGGGTGTCTTGTGAATTGGGGTCCTGGCCTAACAAGATGCCTTTCAAAAGGAAAAAAAAAACTCTTGCATAGAAAATCTCCCTGTATCTGCAAGGCTTCATTAACTACTAACAGGGTGGAGAAAAGGAAGGAAAAAAAGCTTAGGTGCAGGCCTGGGAAGATTCCTTGGGGAGAAACCTCTTATTCTTATGCAAATGGATTTCTCCATCAGGGAGAAAAACCTTTAATTGCTGTCTCCTCCCTGGGGCTCCCACCAAGCTGGACCCCTTGATCAGGGGAATACTGGCCAGCTAGCCACCCCAGGCCCAGGCCATGTGCCCCAGACCGGAGGGAGTGGGACAGGGAGCCACCGCTCACCCGTCTGTCCTGTGCATATGCCTGCGACCATTGAGGTGAGGATGATATGCCCCTAATATTGTAAATGAAAAGATAGGTGTCAATACATTCCCCCCAAAATGAAGGAAAATCCATGGAAAAGACTGGGTTGGACTGAGGCCGACATTTCCAATGCCTGAGAATGATGGGGCAGGGAAGGGGGCAGTTTCCCCTGCCTTCAGAAAAAGTCTAAGGGTGAAAAAGCCCAGAAACAAAAGTGAGAGAGATGTTTGGGTCCACATTTTACTCACCCTTCTGACAAGTCCCCATAGAGGCCACCAAAATGATGCAGAATTTTTTTGCTCCTTAGGTCAGCTAATCTGGGTTCTTGTCTCATGACCAGGAAGAATTAGGCAGACACATGGAAGGGTGGGAGGGTGGAATTTATTAAGTGAGAAGAAACCTCTCCGCAAAGACAGGGGGTCCTGCAAGCAGGTTTCCACCTCCCAAATTGAATACCAGCACCACTACACACCAGCTGAAGAAGCCAGCTCTACCTCTGCATTAGGCCCAAATTTCTGGTGGCTCCACAGCATTCCCCCATTGCATGTGGGCCTCCAGTCTGCTGCGGGCATGCCCAAGTAAGCTGCCTGTGCAGGTTCCCTTATATGCACAACATCTGGTGGAACACTTGTGGGGCAGGTTGGAAATTCTCTGGAGAGCCTTCTCTGTGTAGGCCTTTGTCTGCCTCCTGCCTCTATCACTAATATCTATTCTAAATTTCTCAATAGCTCAGTGGCTAATTCTGGCAACTGAATTCTTTTTACTGACCCCAATACATCAGAAATTGGGATAGAATACCCCAAAATGGATTGGCCCTATTCTGGGATTTCATACTATGGATACATCAACTTTCAGTAAATAGAAATACTGGATATTTTTTAGCTTACAGGGGAGGAAATGGAGACTTGGAGAGTTGAAGTGATCTGCCAAGGCCATGCAGCTTTCTTAAGGCAGAGCACAGAACACACTCTGGGCCTTCTGGTTCCTGATTCAATGCTCTTTCCTTTAGCATCCTCTTGGGGAGAGCATCAGCTGCTGAGGGTCTGCCTAGGCAATAGAGTCACCACATTCCTCCTTTCTCCCTTCTCACGGGTACATGAACTCATGGTCAGCATACCTACCTTTTTCTCCTATCTGCTCTGCTCATGAGCTGAGGAGTCTTGGGCATACCACTTAGTTTGCAACATGTGAAGTTCTACATAAATACCTTATAAACTGTGCAGATATAGTCACCAGGTCCTCCCTTATAGGAGCCAGCAGTATGATAAAAGTGGCCAGACATCCAGGGACCAGGTTTCCTAGGCACATTGGAGATGACTAAATGTGGGGGCTGGCTGTGTTAGTGGTGGCAAATCCATGTGGGTCTGAAGCAACCTCAACTCTTGCCTCCTCAGAAGAAAGAATTTGACTGAGGGGCATTAGGCAGAAGGAGAGACTATGGCAAGTTTTAGAGCAGGATTCAAAGTTTTTTTAAAAAAAGCTTTAGAGCAGGAATGAAAGGAAGTAAACTACACTTGGAGGGCCAAGCAGGTGACTTAAGAAATCAAGTGCGCTGTTTGATCTTTGACTTGGAATTTTATACATTGACATACTTCCAGGATCTCTCATTCCTTCTCTCTGATTCTTCCCTTGGAGTGTGCTGTCTGTATACATAGTGGCCTGCTAGCGCTTGGAAGGGGAACACGCACAGTGTGTTTACTGGAGTTGTATGCATGCTTACTGGAGGCATTCTTCCCTTACCAGCTGAATGTTTCTTGAAGATCATATATCAGTTAAACGCTACCATTTTGCCTCTTAATGCACATGCTTGAGTCTGCTAGCCCAACTCCCAAGATCTTATCAGGAAGCTACTTGTATTAGTCGGGGTTGCCTAGAAAGACAGAACTAATAGGAGATACATATATATATATTTGTATTTGAGTGTTAAGAAGTATTCACTCATATGATCACAAGGTCCTACAATAGGCTATAAGTTGAGGAGAAAGGAAGCCAGTCCTAGTCCCAAAGCTGAAGAACTTGGAGACCCATGTTCGAGGGCAGGAAGCATCCAGCACAAGAGAAAGATGTAGGCTGAAAGGCTAAGCCAGTATGACTTGTTCACATTTTTTTGTCTGCTTTATATTCTAGCTGTGCTGGCAACTGATTAGATGGTGCCTACCCAGGTTAGGGGTGGGTTTGCCTTGCCCAGCCCACTGACTCAAATGTTAATCTCCTTTGGCAACACCCTCACACACACACCCAGGATCAATACTTTGCATCCTAGAATCCAATCAAGTTAACATTCAGTATTAACCATCACACTACTGGTCACTAATTTCAGGGTTTTTCTATCTATTGGGAGACTGTCTTTTGTTGGCACTGGCTGTGGCCAATTATTATTTTAGAGAGACAGTTTAACAACCACCTGACCATCACCTGATGGTCACCTGACATTTGTGGAGGTCGGGGGGGACGGGGCTCTCCTGCCCTGCTCCTGCCTGACTAGCTACCTACTGTAATACCTGTACTGTCCAAGCTTATGCAACCCACCAACCCTTAAAACATATAGCTAAAGCCAGTTACACTTGTATATTTCAAACATAGCCCTGATGACTACATTTACAATCCCTGTATCAGTTAAAGTAATATATAAACTTCAAAATTTCTGTGGCTTAATACAATAGAGGTTTAGTTTTTGTTCATGTTAAGCCCAAATGGGTTTTCCTGATCAGTGTTGGTGGGATAGGGAGGTGTTCCCTATTATGTGAATGAAATATTTCAGCAGCAACTTATGAATGACTTGCCCCATGGACCATATTGTGAATTCTTCAGACTGATAACTGCTGGTGCTGATCCCAATACACCCATTTGTGTGCATTTGATAGTTTCTTCTTCAATTCGGACTAGCATAGGAAGCTTTCCAGTTTGGGAATTCATGATGCCAGTAGCTATTTTCTGTTAGTAAGAGATAATTTACTCTATCAAGCTTTGCTTTAGGTATACAGTTAATGTATGAAGGGAAACTAATTTCTAATTTCTGTGTTTTCCTATCTTGATAAAATTCAGGGAAGTCCTTAGAAACTCTGCCCAAAGATATGCAGCAAGAGAATGATCTTTATTTTGAAATCTCAGTTTTGAAACTGTTGGTCTTCCTTTTGATAGAAGCTACAAAGGGATGTCTTTAATGTGATGTAAACCCCATCCCAAGTGCTGTCAGATGCCTGCTGAGAGGGCTATGGGGCAAGTAATCATAGTTGTTTACCTGCTGGGTGTTCTCTTAGTGATTGTCTTAAATATTTAATGGAGTCCCTCCTTGTGGTGAACAGAGCAGACTTAGCAGGTGAGCCATAGTGATTACTTGCCTTCTGAATGCCTGTTTGACTTGGCTCTCAAAAGTGGCACCTGCTGGGCTTGATAGCATATGTGGTTTTAAGGCCAAACTCTTTGGCTTATGGGTGGAAAAATTATGACAAAAGATTATATAAGATGTCACAGAGCCGGAACTAAGTTTGTGAGCTTTAAATTCTGCAACCTTATGAAAATCACTGTTTATTCTGTTACAAGAGTCTCTGGAAAGAATGTAAGACAGGAAAGACCTACTCAATATAATATTGTTTATTTATGGTGGTACAAGAAACCCTCATGTTTATGAGTCATCTGTTCTTAGGTTTTGTAGCTTTATCAGTCATCTGCTCCATGGGAACAGGGTATCCATGTTTGTTTCCGAAGACATTGTCAGGATTATTATGTATATTGATTTCCCACTGCAGCAAAACAGATCACCACAAACTCAGCACTTGAAAACAACACCTGATTATTATTATTATTATTATTTGAGATGGAGTCTTTCTCTTTCACCCAGGCTGGAGTGCAGTGGCACATTCTCAGCTCACTGCAACCTCTGCCTCCTGGGTTCAAGCAATTCTGTTGCCTCAGCCTCCCGAGTAACTGGGATTACAGGTGAGCCAAGATCATGCCACTGCACTCCAGCCTGGGTGACAGAGCAAGACTCCGTCTCAAAAAAAAAGAAAATATGCATATACTGTTTATGTATATACACTCACATATATTATTCTATACACACTTCTATACGTTATTTTAAACATACTTCTCTTTGGCTCACTGCAAGCTCCACTTCCCAGGTTCACGCCATTCTCCTGCCTCAGCCTCCCAAGTATCTGGGACTTTCCTTTCCTTGAGTGTGGACAGGACCTGTGAATATGTTAGGACAGTCACTTCCCTGGTGATGTTACGTTACATGGCAAAGACGATAGGATGATCACTCCTGAGATTGTATAAGCCACTCTGGACATTATGTAAGCTTACATAATGTCCAGAGTGGCTTATACAATCTCAGGGAAGTGACTGTCCTAACATATTCACAGGTCCTGTCCACACTCGAGGAAAGGGATTATTCAAGATATGTAGGAAGCCAGAGTTGGGGGTGGTGGCAGGTGGGATTCTTAGAGGCCATGTTAGAATTTTGCCTATCATAGGCCGGGCATGCTGGCTCACGCCTGTAATCACAGTACTTTGGGACTACAGGCGCCCGCCACCACGCCTGGCTAATTTTTTTTTGTATTTTTCGTAGAGACGAGGTTTCACCGTGTTAGCCAGGATGATTTCGATCTCCTGACCTCGTGATCCACCCGCTTCGGCTTCCCAAAGTGCTGGGATTACAGGCGTAAGCCACCACGCCCGGCCAGTATATGCATATTTTTAATAGATATTTTAAACTTAACATGTCTAAAGCACAGACTATAGTCTCCTGCCCCCCAAGCCTGCTCCTCTCTCTGTTTCCATATCTCTATTGAGGCAACACGATCCTTCAGGATGCTTATGTCAAAAAAAGTATAGGCATGATTCTCCCTTTCTCTTATGTTGAACATGAATTCATCAGGAAGTCCAATTGCATAATTTATCCAGCATCTGACCACTTCTTACCACTCAGCTGCTACCACCGACATCCAAGCTACCATCATCGCTGTACTATTTCACGTACAAATCCTGTTAAACTGTCCCTCTCCTTTCACTTTTCCCCTCTATACTCTTTTCTCAACACAATAGTCAGAGGCTATTAAATTTTAAGTTATATTACAACTCTACCCACACACTCTTCAGCGTCTCCTTGTTTCACTGGAGTAAAAGCCAAATTTGCAATTCTTTCAGAGACCTACAGTGCCAAACACCATCTGGCACCCTGTCATTCACCCCCATCCCTTACTCATACTATGCAAGCCGCACTAGTCTCTTTGTTCCTACAACGTGCCACTTACACACCCACCTCAGGGGCTTTGCACTGGCTACTCCCTCAGCTGAAATACTCTTCCCCCAATATCTGCATGGCTCATATCCTCTCCCCTTTAAGACCGTTGTTCAAATGTTACCTGACAGTGAGGCCTGATACCCTTGGTACTCCTTACTCCTCTTATCATGCTCTGTTTTTTCCCCATCATCTTACCATCTTCTAACATATAATTTATTCATTTATCTTTGTATTGTTTACCATCTCTCTTCTATCACTAAAATGTAAGCTCTGAAGGTGAAGATTTTGTTGTTTTTTTTCCACTGATATATTCCCAACACCTAGAACAATGTTTAGGACATAATAGACATTCTTGTTGAATATTGTTCAATATTGTTGAATATATTATCTATGTATATATACAATATATATCTATGAATATATTATCTATATACATAATTTATGTATATGCTTTATGTCATTAAATATATTATATATTGACATATGAACTTAATACATATTTATAGGAAAAGGTGAGGAAGGACTGGTACCAACCTGTTAATAATTGCTATCTCTACAGACGGCAGGGTTAGAGCTTTTAATTTTATTCATGCTTTAAATTTTTCATGTGTTCATATTATTTTTATAATCATGAAAAATTTTGAGATATTCTAAAATCTTAGACTCTCTATATCTTATATGAAATTATGTCTTACCAGGTTACTGTGAGTCTTCTTAAGGTTATAAACAATTATCGAAAACTGTGATTGAAATAATACAATATCTAAACAAGTCAACTTGCCTTGCTGTATCTTTGGGGAATTCAGATGGATTATTTTCTATTCGCCTTTGCCTTTGTTTCTTGGGATTTATTCCAACTAGGAGCATTGTCTGAGATTGTCCCAATAGCATGTACATAAACTGCATTTGCAGATGACCTGCTCTTGTATTATGTGACTTCTTAGAATGCATACTCTATTTACAAATATCTTCACCATTACAATCATTCTGTCCTTGCTTTCAACTGGCATTGTGCCTCTGAATTCAATTTTCTTTAGTTAGTTGCACTTTAGTTTATCATCTGTGACACTTTCTGCCCTTCTCTTCTTATTAGATTCCAAGAACACATTAAAACAAATACATTAATGCAAAACAAGCCATTATTTAGTCAATCTAAGGTATTATATTCTATTGTTTAATTCAGTATTTCCTTCCATTTGTATAGTTATGGAGAGAATTTTCAGAGCCATCACATGCAGTATTTGCTTTTTGCCTACAATAAGAATGAACACTTTGACTCAACATTTAAATAGAAAAGGTTCATTCAGCAAAGGGAATGTCAGAAATTAACTAAAAAGTAGGGCAGGCCTTATGCATGAATGGATTTGGTGGTCCATTTATTTGTTACAAATTCAGGAGAGTCAGGAAACCCATCAGCACCTAGATCTCCTCTGCCATGGAAGGCCAATGCCCAGAGTTACACAATTAACACTAAGGCGGTTGATCTAAACTCTGTAGCTCTTCAGTCCCATGCAGTTCTTCCATGTAAAGTTTTTCCTCTGATTTTTTAAAACCTATTATAGACAACTCAATAGTACTTATCCTTGTCATGTAGCAGTTAAAGCTAATGGGGCTCCAGGCTCTGAGATTCTGTGACTGAGAGCGTTAAAGCCCATTTTGCCTGCCAGATCTTTGTGATGGAGCACTCCCGCACCCCCACAATGGCTGCTGAGAGCTAGCCTGGCAGGAGAGGTCATTCTCCATTCTCTGTAACACTTTCTGGTCTATCAGTTATGCTTCTGTTACAAAGGGAAATGTGCAAAATTGAAAACATTAAGAGACAAAGCTCTGTGGATCAGCTGAAATTCATTTGCTCTTGTCAATCTTCTCTCAGTTTCTGTTACTTAGTGTGAACCAGTTTGAGAACCTTTCCTGAGAAGAAGGGTAGATTGGACAGTGGACATAAGAATTACAGATGAGCAGGAGGGGAAGGAAGGTTAGAGGTTAGAAGTTAGGGGGATTACTAAGACTTAAATAAAATATAGAATGGGGAAGCAGTGGGTAGTGAAAACAAATACAAGTCCCACAGTTCTAAGAATCCAACAGACTTTGCTGCATGGGCAGTGGAGAAAATGCCTCAGCTCCAAGCATGATCATTTATTTTGTCAGGAATTTAAAGAATCATGTACAGACACTATTCTACAAGCCATTAGGATTGATCCTATGTGTAGATAAGACAGACCAAACTCAATTCTCTCTCTCTTATTTCATGGAAATCAAGGGACTGACTTGGAACATTGGTTCCCTCAGCTTGTCTGGTTACTAGAATTTCTCACCAATAGATTACCTTTGGGGAGAAAGTATTGCTTTAGATTATTGTTAAAGTTCTGCATATCTTTCTAGAGAAAGGAAATACACTGAACATTAATAAATAGTATTATATTATCACCAATTTATTTAACATTTCCTTTGACCACCTTTGAGAGACTGGAAAATATAACAAGTACATGTTGATGGCTCCAAGAGCTAAACCATCTTTAATTAGATCCATTAATTGAAAAGGCCCCATGAGGACAGAAACTAGGTAACATTTTTAAGTAGACATATCTTTGATTGGAAAGAACTAACCACTCCCAGAAATATATTTAGTTTAACTGTTGCCTTCTAGAAAGGCTGCTTTGTCTCACATGGTCTAACTTTTGAGACTCTAATGGTGTGAATGTTAAACCAAGAATGACCAAGCAGGCACCGTGTGGAACAACAGAGCAGAAATTTTTGGCAGGTGTTCTTTTCAATATTAGTAATATTTGTGTTTGTAAAACTGCTTACAAATTTTGAAACCCTTTCACACACAAATTTTCATAAAACAACTTGGAAAACAAGAAAAAGCACAAAGATGAGAATCAGCTGTGAGGCCGAAATATGAAGATAACCAATGTTACCATTTTGGTGTGCAGGAGATAAATATTAATGATAAAATTGAGGCATTGAAACTTTGGGTAACTTCGTTGGGGTGGTGTGGCTGATGGGCATTTTTGAGCTCCATTGACTGATTTGATATGGAGAGTTGGGGTTATCTGGTGAACAGGAATGATTCTTTCCTTTATACTTGCTTATTACTCTTTCTCCCTGTTTGGAATCTATTTAGACATCCTGTGCTTCTTTCATCTCCCTTCTCCTTTTCTTCCAGCCCCTGCAAAGGATAAAATGAACTCCTGGGCCTTGCCTTTTCATATGGTTACATGAACTAACCTGGATTAGCACAGCTTTCCAGAAACAACAGCTGCTACCTCAAATAGGCAATTATTGTTCCTAGTTTGTAAATTTTAGATAATAAACACAGGTAATTTAGGCAATTTTTAGGGAATTAGAAATTTCATTAATGATTTTTGAATTTCATTAGGGAATTTCATTAATGATTTTAAAATGGAAAAATTCACTCTCCTCACACTCTGCCATCCTTCCTTGTTCTCCTCTCCCACCTAATTGGCCTCATCAAGCATGTTGATCATAACCATTCCTTAGCCTCTCCTCCTTCCCTCAACTATGATGGAAACACTTTAAAGACACCCTCTGCATTCTCTGATGCTTCACCTCTTCTCCTGTGCTCAGCCCATACAAGACTCAAGCTCTGAATAGACGCAGCTCTGCTTTCTCAGTGTGACCTTCCTCTCTTCCAGGACTAACCACTTGAATTTTATTTCTGATCACGTCCTTTCTTCCCTTGACCATTTTTGCCTTCAATTATCCCACTATGTTGCTAAATTCAGTAAGCCATTTTCAGTCCTTATCTTATTAGACTTTTCTATAGCATTGGACACTGTTGCTTCCCCTAAGTTCTACTTAGAAAATAACTTCTTCCCTTATGGACAAATTACCTGTGTTTTTTATCTAAAATTTACAAACTAGGAACAATAATTTTTAAATTCTCGTAGCCAAGAAATTCAAAGGAAACTATTATGGTCATAATTTTTCCAGGATCCTTCAATGTATATAATATGCTTTTGTATAACCACAGGCATGTACACCATTATCATTTAATGTATTAAATATTTTCCATGAGTAACTGTTCTTGTATAGCATGATTTTAATTAGATGCATAATATTCTGTTGTATGAATGTACTATTATTTACTTAACCACCTCCCTCCAGTTGAATATTCGTGTTATTCTAATAAATCACTAAGATAAATAATGCCATGGTTCACACTTTTACATGTAAAGCTATGTGCATAGCTTTGATAATTATCACAGGATAAATTCCTAGATATGAAATTGACAGGTCAAAGAGTAGGTATTTATACTTTTTAAGCTCTAGATACACATCAATAAACCTATTTCCAGAAAGGTTGTAGAAATCTGTTCACACATTATAGATGCAGTAAAGCCTTCAGGTTAAGAGCATGAGCTTTGGAGTTCTTGTCCATCCCTGTCACTGATGTCAACTTTTTCTTCTAGCACCAAATATTGTGTTCCCCAATGTTCAATTTTTAGTCTTTTTGTTGGACAAGTTCTCTCTTGCAAAAACCATGCAATTAACTTAAATCTTACCCATGCAATTAACACAGAGGACTGATGACTCCAAGATTAGTATCTCCAGCCCCTCCCACTTGTAACGTGTGTCCATTTGGAGTTCGTATCATTTCCCTCAAATTTCCTGTGTTCCGCACTTCAAGGAACTCTTCCACATTTACTCAAGCCAGAAACCTCAATGTTATCTATCCTCCATGGGTATGGGAGAGTGCATACTCCCACTTTCCCAGAATAAAGAAAAACTCCTTGGGGGAACTGTAGTGCTTTAAAAGTGATGGGTAAACAAAATTCTCTTTTATTTAACTGGCGAACAGCCTAAGGTTCGTTTTTCTCACCACCAGCTTCTAAATTGTCTTTCTTACTGCATGTTCCTTTTCTTCTTGCCCATTGTGACCTGTCCCTCAGCTGCCCAGATTTCGTAGGAGAGGTTAGACAGGGGCTACTGTTGTCCCAGAGTTGGCAGAGACAATTGTGTTTACTACTTGGTGCTGCCTGAGACCCAGTGGTCCGTACAATATGTGACCCTCCCTCAGCAAAACAAAGCAGACCCAGCCATCCTAGTGCTGCTATGGCTAGCCTGAGTCTATAGATTATACCTCTCTAAAATTGGCTTTCTTCTCTTCATGCTTACTGGTATTGCCTTAATTCAGATTTTATCCTTAGGGAGAGGAAGAAAACCAGTTTGTTTTTTTGGAAGATAACTTTGATGGATGTGTTTGCCTTTGGCTGTGCTCCTTTGAGCCAGTCTCTCTCATTCAAGGCAGTTAATCTCTGTAAGTCTCATCTGATAAGAGTGGATGATAACAGTACCTACTTCATGGGGTGGTTGTAAAAAGTATAAAATAATGCATAAGAAAGTGCTGAGCGGAGTGCCAGACACAGAGTGAGCATCCAACAAATGTGAGCTTATCATCATCATTGTTGTCTTTGAAGACTCACTGTAAAGGATCTCAAGCTGCTCCTGATTTCTCTAAACAGAGTTCGTTGTCTTTCCAATAGTGTTTGAACATCCTCTACTTGGACACTTGTTTTATCTCAATATTTCTGTCTTTCCTAGACTGTGAGTAGCTCAAGGGTAATGACTATTTGAATTCATTTTTCTATCCTCAACACTAAGCAATGTGTCTGGTGCATAGGAGGTGGTAAATAAATATTTTTTGGAAGAGTACACTGGATGAATGATTTATGCTTATGTTTTTGTTTCTGCGTCTGGAATTCTCAAATATCAATCGATGTAATTCACTCTGTTAACAAACTAAAAAAGGAAAAATCACATCATCTAAAATTACATGACTAAAAGGTATAAGAATTAAGGGATAAGATGACGTGATCATGTGGCAAGAAAATCCAAAACACTTTACAGGTAAGATATTAAAGTTAATAATTGAATGTAGCAAGATTGATGGAAACAAATTTAATATTAAAAAGTCAATTATATTTTTATGTACCAATTACAAGCATTAGAAAATAAAATACTGATGTCATTTACAATAACATGAAGTTTTTAAACGTCAAGATACAAATATAACAAATTATGTGTAAGAACACTACATGGGAAAATACCAAACTTTGCTAAGAGAAATTTTAAGAGCCTTAAAAAAATTAAGAGATATTTATGGATTGAAAGACTCAGTTTTGTATATGTGTCAATTCTCCCCCAAATTGTTAGATTAAAAAAATACCAATAAAAATCCCAGGAATGTATACGTATGTGTATAAACTGCAAATTGATTCTAAAATTTTCATGTAAATGCCAGAGGTCAAAAATAGTCAAGACAATCTTGAAGAAGTACAAAGTTGGAGGATTTGCACTACCAGATACTGAGCCTTATTACACAACCGTGTTATTTAAGACAGTATGGTACTGGCATAAGGGCAGATACCTAGATCAATGGAATAGAACAGAGAGTTCAGAAACAGATCCAAATATATATGGACAGTTGATTAATGAAAGCGATGGCACAGTAGAGTGCTGGGAAGAGGTATTGCTTTTTCCCTCAAAACAGTGCTGGAGCAATTGAATATCCATTTCAAAAGAAAAAAAGAAATTTTGACTCCTAGCTCATATTATACATGAAAATCATTTTCAGTTGGATTATACATTTAAATGTGAAAGTTAAAACAATAAAGATTCTAGGAAAAGCATAGAAGAATATCTTCATGAGGTTGGAGTACGGAAAGATTTCTTCAATAAAACCAAAAAAGTACTAACCATAAATTTAACAATTGAAATATTTGACTATATCGTATTAGGGACCTCTGAATAAGAAGACACCATTAAAAGAGTGGAAAAACAAGCCATAGAATAAGAAAAATATTTGTAATACATATATCTTGCAGAGGGCTCTTATCCAGAATATAGAAGAAACTTTTACAAGCCAATTTTTAAAAATCAGACAACCCAACAAGAAAAAGTCCAAAGTTCTGAATAGGCGCTTCATGGAAGAGAGTAGAAATAGATGATAAGTATATGAAAAGTTGCTCAACTTCATTAATCATAAGTAGGAAAATTATAAATTTATTGCCCAAATTTGGACACTTTTGAGAATGAAAGGCATATTATTAAATAATTATGTCAGGAAAACAGACTTAAACCAGGATTTATGGTCACCCTAGTCATCAGAGATAATCAAATTACTTTCACAAGGAGATACAACCACATATCTATCAGAATTGTCAAAATTTTTTTTTAAAGCCTGACAACATCAAATGTTGGTGATGATGTAAATCAACTGGAACTCTCATACACTTCTGGTTAGAAAGTAAATTGGTACAAGTACTTTGCAAAACTTTAAAAATATATATTTTGAAGCTGAACTTGTGAATAACTCAGCAATTTTATTGTAAGTATATGCCTATCAGAAATGCCTATGTGCACTAAGTATGTACAAGAATTTAGGGGCATGGAGGTGGCTTCTGGGGTGGTGATAATATTCTATGTGTTGATCTTGGTGGTAATTGCATAGATCTGTTCATTTTGTAAAAATCCATTAAGCTGCATACTTACAATTTTGGGGCTTTTCTACATGCATGTTAATCTTCAAAAGACATTGAAAAAGAGAAACTAACATATTGGTACAACGAATAGAAGATATCTGGAAAATTAACTTCTCAAAGAGAAATGTCAAAAAGAAAAAATCCAAATATAAAATTTAGCTGTGTAAATTAACTTTTAGTTTCAAGTGTTTAAAATATGTGGCTCTTGCCTTCAACAAAGAATATTTTAAAATATATTTTTATCTCAATATCCATGATCCAAAACCTTCATATCTTATTGTTTTCTCCTATTGTATCAGAACACTAGATTGACCTTCCTCACTGAAAATCACGATCATGTTATTTCACTAAGACCCTTTCACTCTTAGTGGTTTCACTCTAGCCATTCAAATATGGACCATTGTTTTTAATATTAAATGGAGTTTGTTACTCAGTGTTTGATGTTGATAATTGTACCTCTGTATTTTAAATGTCACCTCCTGACATCTTTTGGGGTACAGAAGGAAAATCTTCAAACCTCTACATCTATCTTACCTTTTTGTATATAGATTTGACAACATACATAATTATTTAGTAATAGTAAAAATATACAGTATTAAAAGTAAATGTAAATATGACAGCATTATAGGCGCAAATATTTTTTACTAACAAGTGTACCCAGTCAAAGATAAAAATTGATCACTGGTTTAATTGAAATGCTTTGAATACCCAGAGGAGAAACAGTTGCTGGAATTCTTGTCTGGTGGTGTGGTCATGATCAAGATAGTTTTATGTCCAGCTTTCTATGGCTTCAGGGATTGGAGGAGGTCATGTTGGTTTGGGATTTTTTTGGTTGATTCATATGTGGCTTGGGTTTGATTTCTTTAGGATGTTCATTGTGATTAAGGAGGCAGGTGAGTGAGTTTATGCATTACAAAATTAGGTTACAGTGTATAAAATAACTTTTAAAAAGTTATTTTTATAACCTTTATAACAGATGAAGGGGAACATCATCTGTTATGAAGAATGGAAAAAAATGTACATCAAAAATGAATAGTTAATATTCAATTTTAATTAACTTCTTTCTTGTTTCCTAGGCGGACCAGATATCTGGTTTTCACATAAGATCTGTTCTCTGTGTCCCTATTTGGAATAGCAACCACCAAATAATTGGTAAGAGATGACCTAAATAGTTAAACTGCTTGAATAAAGAAACAGAAATTTGCTTTAAAATACTCCCACAT
>NW_012104254.1:1046195-1047165 GCF_000951045.1 Mandrillus leucophaeus
GTAAGAACACTAATTCATTTGGTAACTGATGCATCTATTTGCCTCTCTCTGCTTCCCCCTAAAATTGCCTGTTAAAGTCTAAGACACTGCTGCTTATTAAAGGATTTAGTATTCTGTGAGTGTTTTTAAGATCTGAATTCTGAGATAATTTTTTTTCATTAGCTTAATCTGCATAAGAATATTGGTATGTTACTGAATATAAAGAATATTCTAAGACTTGGGATCTAAGCCTCTAGTACAAAGACTTAAACTACATCATGCACCAAGTTTTAAATAAATTTATGTTTAAAGGGAAAGTCCATAGGAAACACCATGTGTTACCTGTAATCTCATAGTCTACATTTCAATCTTAAAAGTAAACATCCATTATTACTTCAAAATTAGGACCGTAGTTTGCCTGTTTACATGCTAATAGTTTTGTGTTTCATTATTTATATATATATCTTCTTGCATAGGATGACTTACCTCCCTGGTGGGAAGTTGGGTGTTTTTAAAAATACAAGCATACTTGAGAATTACAGCTAGTTTTTTTTGTGTGTGTACTAAATGGGGACACAGGCTAATGGTTTTCAAGATAGTTGATTTTTCTTGTTAAACTTGTGTATTTTGAAAGTCATGCCCTGAAACATCTGGTATAATACTAGAAGTGAACTTTGGAAAAAGTAATCACTCATAAACTAAGTTTTTTAGAACTATATGTACCCCCTGGTAGCAGGAAACAGAACTGACTTTGCTTTGAAGGTCAACTGTATTATATCAACTTTTATTGCTTGTAGTAATTCCTAACATTTTTTGAATGTTTGTTCTGAGTGAAGCAATGCGCTAAATGAACATTCTAACATCTCATTTAATCTTCATAACCCTCTTAGTTAACATTTTAATCCCCATTTTACAGATGAGGAAATTGACTGCTAAAAAATTTAGGTAATGTGCCCAAGGTCACACACCTGATGGTGGAGTTGAAATTTGA
>NW_012104254.1:1052740-1053842 GCF_000951045.1 Mandrillus leucophaeus
ACAATGTAGATTAATTACAGGAAAATTAAAAAATAAAAAATAAAAATAAAATACTCCCATATCCTTTTTATGTGTTCCCTCTTTTATGGCCAGGACTCATCAAACTATGTCTCACACTCTTGTATAATTTCATAAGCGCAGACTGCTAATGAATCAACACTCTCCACAACTTGAACAAATATTTATTAAGTTGAAAGAACCAATAAATTTTAAAGTTGGAGAGAATCTGAGTTATCAACCAATAGAACTCTTTTATCTCACCCTGTGGAAATAGAGGCAGAGAGAGAGGGAAAAAAAGCCAGAGAGCGAGAGAGAGACAAATGACTTCAAGAAAGCCACAAAGTTAGTAGCAAGGTCAGGAATAAAACTCAGGTTTCCTAACTCCTAGTACAGACTTTCTTACTATGTCAATGTGTTTACATCTGTGCTTTTATACATGGTGTAAAGGAAAAGGAAGAAAGAACATTCTCTATTGGACATAATACTGAGCATGCATTTTCTGCCTGGGCAGTTCTGAAATAGGCCACATTTTCCTCACAATAAGGGAATCATGGGCAAAAACAGCTTCCAATTTTTCTCTTCCTCCATTCCCCTTTCCTTCTCCTCAAAAAACTCAATTAGGAAAGCATCAAATTCAAGAAAGAAGCCAAGGCAAGGAGAATTCATGGTTGAAATAGAGAAGTCATGAAGGATGGAGGAATTAGTTGAAATTACTGAAACACAATAAAAATGTGACTTTTTTCCCTAAGAGATGTAAGAACACTAATTCATTTGGTAACTGATGCATCTATTTGCCTCTCTCTGCTTCCCCCTAAAATTGCCTGTTAAAGTCTAAGACACTGCTGCTTATTAAAGGATTTAGTATTCTGTGAGTGTTTTTAAGATCTGAATTCTGAGATAATTTTTTTTCATTAGCTTAATCTGCATAAGAATATTGGTATGTTACTGAATATAAACAATATTCTAAGACTTGGGATCTAAGCCTCTAGTACAAAGACTTAAACTACATCATGCACCAAGTTTTAAATAAATTTATGTTTAAAGGGAAAGTCCATAGGAAACACCATGTGTTACCTGTAATCTCATAGTCTACATTTCAATC
>NW_012104254.1:1058367-1132179 GCF_000951045.1 Mandrillus leucophaeus
TGTAACTAGTCATCTAAAATCAGATTAAAGCCTTGGTAGAACTCCAAACTTTACTGAGATCTAATCTAAATAAATCGGCCTTAAAGAGAGACTGCATTGTCCTACATCTCAGATTTATTCTCATGAAATCGGCAGGCACTTGAGAGACCAGAGTTTAAAGTGAGTGCAGTTCTCTAAAGAAGGCATAGAGTTAGCTGTGGCTACTCTATTAGAGAAACGCAATGTCCAGTACTAAAAATGACCACATAATCCACTCTTTCCCCACAGGAGTGGCTCAAGTGTTAAATAGACTTGATGGGAAACCTTTTGATGATGCGGATCAACGACTTTTTGAGGTAAGAAAATAAGTTAATAAACCAAGGTTTATATGGAGTCATCAGTAGTCCCCTGGTTGCAGCCTGCCCAAATTCGAAATGACAAACAATTATTAATCAATTATTATTATACTTAAATGGAGGGCAAAATTTACAGGAAGATTTAAGGAATATGTAAATGCTTAAGTGAGATTTGATCCTACGTTTTACGAACTGGATTATTTTGTAACCATCCATTATTTTTATCCTAATTTTGTTACAGAATTACCCTCTCTTTCCCCCAAAGTGTTATTTTCTTATTTTTGTCTTGCTTGTGTGTATTCAGAGTCATGAAACCCTGAGCCAGCTCTGCCAGGTGTACTGTCCTCACATTTCTCTTGTTTACGTGCTTCCATTCATTCACTCCAGGCGCTCTAGCTGGAGAAGTTAGCCTTGAATGGGCTTCCTCATAGACTGTACCAGTAGCCAACATGAAGACCCATGATTATCTTTCTTTAGTCAAGAATACCTCATAGCTTCTTTATTAATGGTTCTAACTCAATCCTCCTTCCCCTTAACACTTACCTTATGGTTACATTAACTTGGTTTCTTTACCGAAGTATTTTATAGCCTAGCGACTAAAAGAGGTTGCTTTGGTTAAATAGAATAGATTAACTAAAATCAGTCCACAACCTAAATAAATTAAGAACCCATTTAAACAGACTGTATGTTTTTAAACATATGAAGTAGTTTCTCTACAATAACATTAAATTCATAATTTTTCCTCATGTGCGGTGTGAGCTATAAAGTTGTCATATAACAATAGTAATTAAGAATTTTAGTGTGCCTATTTTCCCAAGGCCTACCTCTGTGTACAGTAAGATTGTATTTTCAGACCCATCCCTGGTGACTGCCTGCTTTCATATGAGATTTTGCCAATGAGTTGCTGCAATGTTTAATTAGCAGGTTCGCTCTTTCCTAGGCTTTTGTCATCTTTTGTGGACTTGGCATCAACAACACAATTATGTATGATCAAGTGAAGAAGTCCTGGGCCAAGCAGTCTGTGGCTCTTGATGTAAGTACAGTATTTATGTCAGGTTTGTATGCTGTCAGCTCTAATTTTATGAGAGAAAAAATTTCCCTGGTTATGGGGTTTAATCTCTCAAATTTTAATTATCTATTCATTGGGCCTTAATCATTTTAGGTTGTGGGTTTAAATCTCATGAAGTCCGGAGAAACACAATGTTGCGTATAATTTCAGGGGTTCACAGATGCCCTGAAGCTCATTCATATAAGTACTATGTTTACATGTAGATTTTTAAAATTACATTTATTAAATAGTGACAATCCAAAGATAATTTGGCAGGATTTCAAATTTATTTTAAACTTAGATTTGAATATATATAGATAATCTATAAAGTCACAACTTTTCTTATCATAGGAGAAAACTTCACTATGAGGATATATGACCTAGATGGGGAAAACTACTCCTGTCATTATCTGATTCCCTTTCTTCCTCCCTCCCCCAACACATGTCCCATCAAGAACCTCGACCTGTTCCCTTGTCTGCACACATGTCCTCTCAGACACTAACTTCCAAAAGAGCAGTTGTAATCTCCCCCTGAATCTCAGATGCTTGTTTTGACTTAAGACTTATTTTTAATCTAGCTTCTGCTCTATAGACTTTTTTTTTTTGAGTCTCACTCTGTTGCCCAGGCTGGAGTATGGTGGTGCCATCTCGGCTCACTGCAACCTCCATATCCTGGGTTCAAGCAATTCTCCTGCCTCAGCCTCCCGAGTAGCTGGGATTACAGGCATGCACCACCATGCCCAGCTGATTTTTGTATTTTTAGCAGAGATGGGGTTTTACTGTGTTGTCCAGGCTGGTCTCGACCTCCTGACCTCAGGTGACCTGCCCGCCTTGACCACCCAAAGTGCTGGGATTACAGGCATGAGCCACCACACCTGGCCTGCTCTGTAGATTTTGCCAAATATTTTCTTTACATCTATGAAATACTTACTAAGTAGGCAAGAAAAAATGTCAGTGCCAAGATGAAAGTATATAGAAGAGTATGATATAATACACATGAAAACTTCAAAGTATTCTTTGTCAAGCCAGATATAAGAAGTAGGCAAACTGATGTTACCTGCACTGCTCTGATTTGAGATGTAAAAGATGTAAAATTATAGTTACTCTCTATATGCTTTTAATTTTATGGCTAAATCATGAATTCTAGAAGCACGGGGATTTTTATTTGCAATGCATAGCAGGGTGCTTAGCACAAAGGTGGGATTTATTGAATAATTTTTTAATGGAGGGTGGGAGGGAAAGAAGGAGGAAGGAAAGAATCCCTTACCTTGGTAAGGGATGCTTTTTGTTCTTCTGAGACAGCCCTGCTTTGTTTAATATGTAATATCTTTTTATAGTAAGGACTAAAAACAGTATAGGATGAATCAATAAATGAGTGAACTGTAAATATGCAACCAACCGATGAGAATCATTAGTAGAGCATTAAGGGTTGTGTGCAGAACTCTTTTCAAATCCTGGATCTGTCACTCACCTCAATTGTGAGAATTAAATGAGATGAAGCATGTGAGGATGTTAATAAGTATTCAACAAAATCATAGCAATAATACTATTATTATTTGCTGTAGTATATTTATTACTGAGAAATCACTATGGACTGGGGGGAAATAGCAAAGGACAGGAATTTAGAACAGCAAATGTTGAGTTATACCTCCTTCACCATCATCAAATTCTCATCTCCACAGTGTTGTTTCACCCATTGTTTTTCAGTACCTGCAGCTATAAGAAGAAGGACACACCATACACTAGTCCCATCTAAATCCTACTTCATTATGTCACAGTATAATTAACACACAAAGAGAAAACATCCTACATATGCCCATATTCTCCCTCCTCACCTACCTCTGGCACATCATCATCCTCTTGAGAAGGAGCTAGAATAACTGGGTTCCAGCATGAATAGCCATTTACCCCCAGATGGGAAGATTCAGTAAAAGATACCACTCTTACTGGCACTACCCCTACCCCAATGAACCACAGTTACCATTACCTAGAAAACACTCATGTACCCTAGAATTTCTGGCCACAGTCTCCTTACCCATGAATTGCTTATTTCAGTTCATAGTGAACACCTCTTGTTTATATAACTCAGATCCCTCCATCCTTAGACACAAAAATTATTACCGACTCTGACAAATCTCAGCCCAACTCTTAACCTTGCCACAATCTTAAACTTTCAAGAAGTTGACTTACAGGTGTTGACTTGTATGTTCCACATGCTTTATTTTGTGCCAGTGTCGAAAGTGGCATTCCCAGTCAGAATTATGGCATTGCCATTTCACTCTCGCCGCTTCCACTCTCAGCCAACTTCCACCCCACCGAGTATGAAATTCTTGACACTAGTGATCAGGTGGCATCCACCCCACTCCCTGGCCTGGGAATCCATATACAAGAGTATCTGGAAGGATTTCTTACCCTGAGGACTTTATAAAGACAAAAAGTGATTTTTTGAGAGCCACTAAACCCAAACTCAGGAATGAGATATACATATATTATAATATACATCAACTTCTGAATAAATATATATTTTTAAATGTATGTATTTATACATATTATATATGAATATGTGTAAGTGTAATATTTTTCTAAATATTTCTGTTAAAAGTATGTATTTATAACTTGCTTAGTCCCATAAAAGATTTGAGCTACTTTATGAGAATATAAATGATCCAACAAATTTTTAAAAAAATAAAATAGTAATAACAGAACTGAGAAAGAGAGAAAGCCAGGAGAAACAGAACCAAATGCCATGTTATCCTTCTATCATTTCTACCCCTTCTTTCTGAGATCCTGGGCTAGCCCTTTGCCCTTTTCCATTGTGGCTAAGGAAAGATTCCCCACTCAGGTGTGCCCAGGTTCCTCTTCTCCTTGTGTGGTTTCATTTTTGCTTATTCTCTTCCATTATTGTCCTCCTTGACCTTGACCCCAAAACAGCTGTGTCTAAATGTAGCTCTTTCAGGCCCATAACCTTATTGCAGTGTCTTTTTTTTTTTTTTTTTTTTTTTTTAGTTAGCAACAAGAGTGGAGGGAAATAATCCATTCCACGGCACTCAGTGACAAAACCACCCTAGAATCTTTTCCTTCCTTAAAAAGGGAGCACAAGTAGTTCATGGCCTAGAGAGTTAATGGGAATACACGTCTTGCTGTGTTGTTCATGAGACTCAAGAAACAGCACCACACTGTTCTCTTCTGTCTTTTAAAAATCCTATCCCCAAAGCATTTTTTCATAAAAATACTTCCATCCGTGGTACATCCTCTGAAAGTAAATATTCTCCAGATAAATTCTCTGAAAGACTAATAATCCCCACAAATGGGGCAGAGTCTCTAAAACACTCAGAGCTCACTGGAAGTACACTTAAAAAAAAAGATAGGGCTTTACCTTTATTTTTTTTCCTCCCAAACAGTCACTGATTTCTATATATTTATTTAATACTGGCTCCTTTTCCTAATGATTTTGTTACCGGGAAGCACAGGAATCCTCAGTTCATGTCTTACTTGGGAGAAAGAATTCAGCCAAGAGACAAATTAGTACTGTAAGCAAAAGATCTATTGAAAGAAAATAAAGAGTATAGAGTTTATTGAGGGAAGGACACTCCAAGAGAGGAGCAGGCTGGTCCAGCTGGAGAAACAGGAGTAGCAGCAGCAAGGGTTAGGTAGTAGCAGAGACAGTGCATGCTGAAAGATGAGGCAGAGCAGGCTATTTAAAGGGGAATGAGCCAGCAGCAGCCCCAAGAGTTCTGCATTGTGGTTATTATGGCAGACTGTTTCTTCAAGCTTCTGCTTTTGCCTCAAGTCTCCACCTTTGTCTTTGTCTAGTTCCCACTTCTGCCTTACGTTCCCACTTTTTCCCGCACCTAGTTTCCACTCCAGATTTGTGGGATTCCCCCTTACTGTTAGTTCACATGTATGTGCAGGCCAGTGTTGGATACGAATTCTATATAATGCCTGCATTACTCATTATCACCACCTGAGGAAGGTTGGAAAGTGGTTAAATCTGTACTTATTCCACCTGTGTATCTCTTAGGAATTTCTCCTTTTTCCCTATTTCCCCCCTTAACAGCATGTAGCTAGCTACATTCTGACAGGTTAATTGCAGAGTGAGTGATTACTGGGAGTCTTAAGGGGCATCTCTTTCTGCATAGGTATTTCCCTTCCTCTCTGCTTATAGTTAGGATGCATGTTTTGGGTGGTCTCTGGGTTATGAGATTTCTCCAAACCTCCCTTTTCTCAGGGCACTCCCCCTCCTTCTCGTATCTAGCTTATCCGCCTGCTCAAACAAGTTGAAATACCACATTAAATTATATAAATTCATATATATATATTTTTAAGTATATTTATTTACATGTTATTTTGTCCCATTGATCTACCTATTTCTAAACCAGAACTTCATTGCTTTAAGTACACTTTAATGCAGATCTTGCTTTGTGTCGGTATCCCCTGCAGAAGGAGGTTGCTGACTTTATCCATGCAAAAGGCAGTGTAGGGAGAAGATTTAAAGTGTTGATTTTAGTATTAGCCTGATTAGTTAGTTAGATTTGAATTCTGGCTCAGTAGCTATTGACCTTGGGCAAGCGACTTAACCTCTCAATCTTGTTTTATTCACATGTTAAATGGGTATAAGAAGTCTGTTTTCCCCATAAATATACACATCTACTATATACCTACAAAAATTAAAAATTAAAAAAAAATTCAAGCCTGTTTTAACAGTTACAAAAAAAAATACAGGGAAAGTGTTTAGAAAGAGTGTTTAGTTATAATTAGCACTTAATAAAAGTTAGTTGTTCTTACCACCCAGTGCATTTGGAGTCCTTAATCCTCACTGAGTTTTGTCTACTTAGCCCAAGATTTCTTGTAAGAGTATGCTGACTGGGGAGCTATAGTTTTTTTCACCTGTTTTATCAGGAAAATCACTTCCTGCTTAAAGTCAGAGCTAAAAACAGATTGCCACTTTCCTAGGTCTTTGATACATGCTGTTTAGTCACACCACTGAACATCCCAGAAGCATTGCAAGTGCAACTGCTCCAGGGCACTAGTGTTGGCTCAATGCAGGCCCATTGTCTGGAGATTGTTACTATATATGTATCTGCAGAAAAGTCTAGGCCATAGAAATACAAAATTTACCATGTCAGAAACAGAACAGGTCTTTAAAAGCTAGACCGCTCCAAGGACAAAGCTTCCCCAAAAGACTTGCCATGCAAGGCAGTCCTTTCCCTGTTGTCACGTATTGGCAACTTCAGCTCATTTCATCCACAAACCACACATGGTGAGAAATAGAAATGTAAGCATATAAAACATTTTCTACTGTTCTGGCCTTTAAAAACTGGAGTGACTAATACATTATCCAGATTTTGTTTAACAATTGAATTATCAACTCAATTATTCTGATGACTGATTTTCTTAATTTCTTGTAATTTAATTATACAATTCTATTGTTCAAATCCTTTGTCCTAAATACATAAAATTAATAGTCTAAGGCTCTTAGAGAGCAGAAATGCTCTTAAAGCTGAATAATGGAACAAAGAGGGGGATTTGCTATCATTTTTAATAACTTTAATTTTATGATCCTGATTTCCATTCTGCATGACCAAGAGCTTCAGAAGAGCTATGCTAATGTATGTTCACATTTTCTGAGAGTAGAAATTCTTAGGTAAAAGGGGGAACCTTTTTCTAAAAGCCACAATCCTACCTAAAATACAAATGTAGACGTAGAATATAACTTCCTCATTTTGAACAACAGGAATTGTTCTTTGGGGTGTCTTTCACAGTTATTGCAAATGAAGCCTTACCTAATACTGAAGAGAAATTTGCCAGAAAATATAAGTCTGTGTGCTAAGGGACACTGCATACAGCTTTAGGATCAGAAGAGGGAAGAAATGAGGGTCAGACAGAGAGTAAGAAAAAGGCATATGCAATCAGGATCCAAGCCCCATTTATTCTACCTCCCCAAAGCCTCTCTCATCTATTTCTGCCTTTCCAATTGCGACAGCAACCATCCTACTTAAGGACTCCATTATCTCTGTGCTGGACAATTGCAATAACCTTCTACTTGTTCTTCCTAAAACATATTTTAGATTTCATCGCTCATCTACTCATAGACCTTAAATTACTTCCCCATTACCTATTAAAGTACAAATGACTTTGAGGCCCTCAGAAATCTCATACCAAGCTATTTTCCTACCCCTGACTCTCATTTCTCTTCTTAAGAGTATTGTATGCTACCTACAAACCCAATGACGTCATAATCTGATGATCAGCTACCTATTTCACTGCCATCTGATCTCCACTCTAACCTCCCCTCTTTTGTCATTCTCTGTTCCAATTATGCCATATCCACTCAAAATTTTCCCATCATTCAAAGCACAATGTAAATGTCATCTCCTCTATAAAACTCCTAATCCTTAAGTTTTTTTGTTCCTCTGTTTGCCCTATATTGTCATTAATTATGAGTCTGTATGTTTACCTCTGCTAAAACATATGTGCCTTGAAGTGTGTGATCATGTCTTATCTGCTTTTATTCCGTTTAATATTCTATATATAATTGGTACTCAGTAAAAGCATATTGAATAAATGAATGCATCCCACCACAAATAATCATTTTGTCTGCCACGGCAACATTCTGGAATGGAAAAGCTTGGGCTATGTTGGGAGAATTGACAGTCACTCTTAGTGGCAGTCTTGCTGACCACAGACTGGCATAACATCACCTCTGTATTCCCTTCCTCCTTCATAAGCCATGGGTACAAATACAGAGTTGCTTTTATTTGGGGAGGATGGTAGACCTCTTCCTAGATACCACCTTCCGTGGGATATATCCTTAGATGAGGATGAAGAAGCCAAACCGACTTCCTGAAGGTAAGGGAGAAGGAGAGAAGTGGAAACTTCATCAGGAATCAGGAAGATTTCATCAGGAATCTTCTAAGCTCCGAGGAAAGATTTTCTCTCACTAGGTGAAAGGGCTAGACTCAGAGGCTAGAAGTAGAATGCCACTTCTTTCTTTCTCACTCCTCTTCCTTTAAACTTACTCTGGTAAATCAATCATCCCCATTCCTGTATAAACTCTCTAGCACCATTCCACCACTTTTTTGGCACACACAGATGTTAAATTGTCTCTGAGCTTCTTCCCTTCCCCTCATTTAGAAGCCTGTAGTCGGGAGAGAGACACAGTCATAGCTTCTTTACTCTTCCTCACTTCGCCTCATCTCCCAATTCAGGTACAGGGTTCAAGAGGGAGGTAGGATGAAAGGGCAAAGTCTTATGATTTCCTAACCTGATTTCAGGGCCATCTGTGAGAGACACCAACATTTTCTTTTTGTAATGAGCTGCTTTTATAAATTCTTCAGAGAACTGCCTGGCTGGGAATCTCCTGTTAGCAATTACTTGTGGGTTTGCCTCTCCTGACTGACAGCTTATAATCCATTCTCATTCCTGGCTTCCACTGGCCCATCGTGACCCTCCCTCTGTGGGGGCCAGCTCACTTCTCTAGGCAGTCCTCTTGGTGAAGGTTATTTTTTGTTGTTTTTGTTGTTGTTGTTGTTTTAAAAGAGTGGTAAAATAAACACATGAAATTTATCATTTTAACTGTTTTTAAGTGCAAAGTTAGGTAGTATTAAGTACATTCACATTGTTGTGCAATCATCACCACTGTCCATTTCCAGAACTTTTTCATCTTCCCAAACTGAAACTCTGTACCCATGAGACACTAACTCTCCACTCCCCTCTCCTCAGCCTGTGGCAACTGCCATTCTACTTTATGTCTGTGAATTTGACTACTCTAGCTACCTCATATAAATAGAATCATACAATATTTGTCCTTTTGTGACTAGCTTATTTCCCTTGTCATGTCTTCCAGGCTCATTAATGTAGCATGTGTAAGAATTTCCTTCAATTTTAAGGCTTGAATAATATTCCATTGTAAGTATATACCACATTTTGTTTATCGATTCATACACTAGTGGATACTAGGATTGCTTCCATGGTCTGATTATTTTTCATGGGTTTTTTTGGGTCAGGGGAAGACTCACTCAATTTATTGAGTCTTTGCTCATTAAATTGTACAAACACAGGTCCCCTCAATGTAGCACTCCACTGTCTTCCCTCTGTCCACTAACCTTTAGAATTTTTAGGTATGTATCAGCTACCAGTGTCTGCTAGGATGTCACATCCTAGGGAAATACATATTAGGTTCTCCAAGTAGTTCTGTAGAAGGAAGCTTTAAGAAACCCTAGCTAAAAAATCTTCCATATAAGGCTTTCTCATAAACTGTTACCCTTTTCTTACACAATTCAGAGATGAACAGTGAGCAGCTCAGCTTGGAGGAGGTAGAGCTAGTTTGGGGCATTTTCTTTCCAAGTCCTGTATAGATAACCTAAATGGCTTAGCACCTACCTTTAGAATATAGTACCTGTTGTTCTAAGTTATAAACTCAGAAAGAGTTCCACTTAAACATCCTTTTATCTCCCAAAAAATTTTTTCAGACAATACTGTCAGACAATGATCTAGTGATTGTCTAAATGATAACTATCTACTCATGTTAATTCACAGGTACAAGGAATATCAAGTTGTCCATTAGAAAGCTAAATGTAGCATGCCAGTAGATACAGAATTGTTCTCATTTATCAATTCTTATTTACTGAAAACATGTTAGAGTAGGTAAATATTTGTTTCTCCATTGCCTACAAATTAGCTCTTTCAAGATTCTCCACTATTGACATCAATATCTCACTTCATCGCTCCATGAAAAAACCTAGATTTATTAGTCTTTTTCAAATATATCTTGAAATTTTTATTCTGAAACTTTTCTCCATTTCCTTAAAGTATTTCCTAACAAACCTCAAATTTCACCTCTTTCATTAATGTTTTCTCACCTATCCCAAGAGTTGTGATTGTTTCTTACTTTTAATCTCTTTATAAAAGGGCTATTGACACATTAGAAACTGTTATTTTAGTTACTCTTCATATATAAATATTTTACAAAGACTAGTGAAAACAGTAGTAATCATGTAGATATTTAGTATGAGGATAAATATTAGATAGTTTTTCTGAGGATTCTTGGATACTAAGTGTAATCCATATACAATATTTATCTTACTTGTTCTTTTAAAAATGTTTTTGCCAGGCATGGTGGCCCACGCCTACAATCCCAGCACTTTGGGAGGCCAAGGCAGGAGGATCACTTGAACCCAGGAGTTCAAGACCAGCCTGGGCAACATGGCAAAAATCCAACTCTATAAAATACAAAATACAAAATTAACCAGGCTTGGTGGCATGCGCTTGTAGTCCTAGCTACTTGGGACATTGAGGTGGGAGGATTGCTTGAGCCCAGCAGGTCAAGGCTGCAATGAGCTGTGATCATGCCACTGTACTCCAGCCTGGGTGACAGAGGCCCCAGTCTAAGAAAAATAAAATAAAATAATAAAAACAAAAATGTTTTTAAATTATAAGAACAATGCAATTGTTATAGAAAATGTAAAAAGTGTTTAGAAGAAATAAAAATCAGTGATAACTTACTGCTTAAAGCTAACTACCTTATCATTTGGATTGACAATTTTTTCTTTCTTTCAGCCCTTTTAAGATACCACTGTCTTTTGGCTTCCATTGTTACTAGTGAAAAATCTGCCATTATTTTTGTTGTTCCCTTAAATGTAATGTTTTTTTCCTTACTGCTTTTCCTTTTAGATCTTTTTGAGTCATTTGACTATGATGTACATAAATGTGTTTTACTTTATGTTTCTTATGCTTGGGGTTCACTGGGTTTCTTGGATCTAAGAGTTGATGACTTTCATTGATTTCAGAACATACTTGGCTAATATCTTTTCAAAGTTTATTTTTTCCTATTCTCTCTCTTTCTGGACCCAGTTACATATATGTTGAATCAAATGATATTGGCCCACAGTTCTCTGACACTCTGACATTCTTGAGTTCTATAAATTTTGACTTGGTTCCTTTTTAAGGTTTCATTTCTCTGCAGAAACTTACCGACTGTTATTAATTATATCCACCTTTTCTTCTATAAATTTCTATAAATTGTTCTATATATTCTAAAATTCTCATATAAATTTTTAACATATAATTCTTTATAATTGTTATTTTGGATTCCTGGTCTTTAATTCTAACATCAAGGGCACCTGGAAGTCTGCCTGTATCAATTATTTCTTCTCTTGATTACAGGTCACATTTTTCTGCTTCTTTGCATGTATTCATAAGTATTTATTGCTTACCAAACATCTTGTATAGAAGGACAAAAGTAGATAATACTTTTACTAGCTTTGTTTGAACTAAATAAAATTGTTTGTTTTGTCCTATTTCTCATAAAGAGGATATGTGATTTTTAAAAAAATCTCAGACAGCTAGAATGAGAGGCTGATCATAAAAATTTGACCATCTGCAATGCTTTAGCTGGGGATTGGCTGAAGCTTTATATTAGTTTCAGTTTATTTCTGCTTTAAAAAGAGATTATGAAGATTTCTCTTTGCCCTTCAACCCAATCTTAACTACCCAGGCTGCATTGAGTGACTGGTCATAATCAGGATTTGAGCTGGGTTTGAAATGCAGCTAGAGTTCATTTCAGTTCTCTTTGGCATCAACTCCAGCAGGGCCTTGAACCTTACTCATGTGCAAGAATGTAAGATTTCAGTTTTCTGGCCCTGCACTCATCATCAATTTCACAGCAAAATTCCTGTGGCAGAGAATTTTCAAGCCAAGAGATTTACTTTTGCATTTGTGGCTCTTCCAGATATGAGTCTGTTTGTCAACCCACACTATCATTTGAAAAATTGCTAGTTTTTCTCCTTTTAGGAGTTGCTCTATGATGGCAGGCTCATCTCTCCACTATGTAAACAATTGGTCCCAGGTATGGAAGCAGTCACTGCTCTTTATTGGTCTATAAAAGGCTTCTCTTGACTGGAATTTTATTTGTTTAGACTTCTCTTTGTCTCACACTCACTCTTTAACAGCTTTAAAATGAAGCATGATTTTTAGTTTATCTCTTTTTTGTTGTTGTTATGAAGGCAGTGATAATCTTTTGAGATCTTCTTTACCTATCCATAAGTTGAAACCACTGGCCAATCCTTTCTATTTTCCACTGCTGATCTGAATGTATCAGATATTAGCATTTTTGGTAATTTCACGATATTTTGTCAGGAAGGAAGTTAAACATATTTTTAGTCTATCATCAATCTCTCTCCTTGAATTGTTAATATTTCTTGTTTTATACATTTTTATTCCATATTATTTACAAAAATAGGTTTAAGACCATGAGGTATTTCTTTTACAGATTTAAAATTACTCTTTTATTTGATTGATTTGACCTTGGAATCAACTTAGTTTGAAATCAATGTTGTTATCTATGCTTTCTCTTTTGTTTTACTTATTTTCTGGAATACATTCATTCAATGAAAATTTCCTATTTCTATTTCCTATTTCCCAGCATTGTGCTGGGCACTGGAAATAAGGCAGTGAGAAAGGCAGACTTGTTTCTGCCTTAAAGAGCTTAGAATGTGGAGGCGAACAAAAAAAAAATCATGCAAACCAGAATATAGTAACAGTTGTGATAAATTCTTGTAAGGAGAAAATACAGGAGGCCATAAGAGCATCTGAGAGGGAACACAACCTCCACTGGGGTTTCCGGTAAACCCTTCTTAAGGATATATATTTAAACCAATAATTCCCGACTCATCTTTTTATTTTTTATTTCTGGGTCATTTTGTTTTAGGCATATTTTTGTAAACTACATACATCTAAATATATATATACACACACACACACACACACATATATATATATTTAATTTAAAAATACGTTTAGGGAGTAGAAGTACATATTTCTTACATGGATATATTATGTAGTGGTGAGTCAGATTTTAGTGTATCCATCACCCTAATACTGAACATTGTATCTAACAGGTAATTTTTCAATTCTCACCCCCTCCCAACCTCCTACCTTTTGTAGCCTTCCATGTCTATTAATCTACTCTGTATGTCCATGTGTACCTGTTCTTTAGCTCCAACTTATAAGTGAGAACATACAGTATTTGCCTTTTCTGTTTCTGAATTATTTCAGTTAGGACAATGGCCTCCAGTTCCATCTATGTTGCTGCAAAAGACATAGTTTCATTATTTTTTATGGCAGAATAGTATTCCATTATGTGGATATACATAACATTTTCTTTACCCAGTCCTATAGTGATGGACATTTATGTTGATTCTGTATCTTTGATATTATGAGTAGTGCTGTGATAAATATATGGGTGCAGGTATCTTTATGAGATAATGATTTATTTCCCTTTGGGGATATACCCAGTAGTAGGATTGCTGGATTGAATGGTAGTTCTGTTTTCAGTTCTTTCAGAAATCTCCATACTGCTTTTCATAAATATTTACTAATTCCCATCAACAGCATATAAGTATTTCCTTTTCTCTGCCTCCTTGCCAGTATCTTTTGGTTTTTAGTAATAGCTGTTCTAACTGGTGTAAAATGGTATCTCATTGTGGTTTTAATTTGAATTTCTCAGATGATTAGTGATGTTGAGCATTTTTTTCATGTGTTTGTTGCCCACTTACATGTCCTTTCCCCACTTTTTAATGAGGTTATTTGTTTTTCTTATTGAATTATTTGCGTTCCTTATGGATTCTGGATGTTAGCCTTTTGTCAGATGCATAATTTGAAAATTTTTTGCCCATTCTGTGGGTTGTTTACTTTGATTTTTTTGTTTGTTTGTCTTGATTTTTTTTTTTTTTTTTTTTGCCGTACAGAAGGTTTTTAGCTTTAGTCCCATTTGTCTATTTTTGTTTTTGTTGCCTTTGCTTTTGAGGGTTTGTCATAAATTCTTTGCCTAGGCCAATGTCCAGAAGAGTTTTCCCTAGGATATTGTCTGAGATTTTTAGAATTTGAGGTCTTATATGTAGGTCTTTAATCAATCTTGAGTTAATTTTTATCTGTGGTGAGAAATATGGGTCCAGTTTCATTCTTCTGCATATGGTTATCCTTGTCTTGTTCCAGTTCTTAGAGGGAATGTTTTCAACTTTTCTCCATTAAGTATGATGTTGGCTGTGAATTTGTTGTATATGGCTTTTGTTATGTTGAGGTATGTTCCTTCTATGTCTGATTTGTTGAGAATTTTTATCATGAACGGATGCTGAATTTTGTTGAATGCTTTTTCTGCATGTATTGAGATGATCTTACGGTTTTTGTTTTTAATTCTGTTTGTGTGATGTATCACACTTGCTGATTTGCATATGTTGAACTATTCTCACATCCCTGAAATAAATCCCACCTGATCATGGTATATTATCTTTTTGATGTGCTATTGGATTTGATTTGCTAGTATTTTGTTGAAGATGTTTGTGTCTGTGTTCATTAGGGATATTGGTCTGTAATTTTCTTGTTTTGTTGTGTCCTTGTCTGGCTTTGATATCAGGGTGATACTGGCCTTGTAGAAAGTGTTAGGGAGAATCCCCTCTTCGATTTTTTTGGAATAGTTTCAGGAGGATTGGTATTAGTTCTTTATGTGTTTGGTAGCATTCAGCTGTGAATCCATCTGCTCCTGGTCTCTCTCTCTCTCTCTTTTTTTTTTTTTGGTGTTTTTGTTGTTGGGAGATTTTTTTAATAAGTGATACAATCTCATTGCTCTGAATATAATTTTTTATCTAATCTGAGATTCTGCTTTTAATGAGGGATTTGACTTTGTATCTATTATTTCATCTTATGCTATCTGAGCTTCTACTTTCTTATGCTTTGCTTTTTCTGAAATTTACTATTTGGACTATATTTTGCTTGGTTTCTTTTAGTCCTTACTTGTAGTGAAAATTATTTATTCTCACTTTTTTATGAAATCATTCTTTAATCAATATTTCTCTAGTTAATAAAGACAAAAATGAACCAGTATCTTTTAATTTCTTACTATATAAAAAACAATTGGAGTATATACTTTCCCTGTAGTTTCCTAGTATTTGTTCATGTATTATAGTTTTTAGTTAACATTTTCATTAGCAAATTTTAAAATTTATACAAGTGCTTTTGCAGTATGAATACAGCTGTATTCATAACATTTCATTAGGCATAATCTTTTTGTTTTGGTAGTCTAATCTTGCATATCAAAATGCCCCAAAATGTATTAGCTTAAAACAACAATTTTGTTATTTCTCAATAGTAAAAAAATGTCTTGATATATTATTACCCCAAAAAGTTCCCTTGTGCTCCATCCCCAGGATATCACTGCTACCCAACACAACCAGTGTTCTGATTTTTTCCACCATAATTTTAACTGTTCTAGAATTTCATGTAAATTCCATTATACAATATGTACTCTTTTAGGTAAGGCTTCTTTCAACCACCATAATGCATTTGAAGTTTGTCCAGGTTGGGTATATAACTTTGATGTTTTTAATTGCTGTGTGACATTTTATTATATGATTATACCACAGTTTATTCATTCTCCTCTTGATCAATACTTTGGCTGTTTCCATTTTGGGGCTATATGAATAAAGCTGCTATGAACATTTTTGTATAGGTATTTTTGTGAACATATGCTATGATTTCTCTTGGGCTAGTACCTAGTATTGCTTGGTCAAAAGGTCAGTGTGTGTTTAGTTTTATAAGAACTTCCTGGTATATATTTTTCCAAAGTGGCTATACCATTGTACATTTCTATCAAGTAACTATGAAAGTTTTAGTTGTTCCACAGCCTCACCAGTATTTAATGCCATCATTGATTTCAATTTTAGTCATTCTGGTAAGTGTCTAATATTCCATTGTGGCTTTAATTTTCATTTCCCTTATGACTAAAAATGTTGTACTCTTTTCTGTGTGCTTATTTACCATTTGGATATCTTCTTTTGTGAGCTGTCCAATTTTTTGGCCTACTTTTAATAGGATTGCTTGTCCTTTTATTGTTGAGTGGAAGGAGTTCTTTATACATCCTGGATACTAGTCCCTGGTCAGATATATGTATTGTTAATATTTTCACCCAATTTGCAGCTTGCTTATTCATTTTTTCATGGTGTCTTTTCATAAGAAGATGTTTTTAGCTTTGATGAAGTCTAATTTATCAGTTTTTTAATTTAAAACTTATTGCTATTAGTGATCTAAGAAACCTTTGCCTACCCACAAATCAAGAATATATTGTACTGTTTTCTCCTCTAAAAGCTTTTTGGCTTTTGCTTTTACATTGTGCTCTATGATTCATCTTGATAGCCATTGAGGTTCATTTTTTAAATAAAATATTTATCATTTATTAAAAAGTTCTTCTCTTTCCATGGGATCACTTTGGCACCATTGTTTAAAAAATAAGTGTTGGTCCATTTCTGATCTGTGTTCTTTTCCATGGATTTGTTGATTCTGAGCTCTTGCATTAAAAAAATCTTTATTAACTCTAATGTGAGTTTAAATTCTGCTGTTACAATTTGAGTTCTCTTGAAACTGTTCCACATGTTAACCATCTCCATTGTTGTCTGTATAGTCATTCACTGTGTAAATGTTTGAGCTTCTGCTTTGCGGTAGACACCATTCTTGGTACCAAGGACTCAGCAGTCAAAAATCAAGCAGTATTCATATTGTCATGAATCTTATATTCTAGTGAGACAGGCAGTAGATAAGTAAACAAATAAATTAGCAAGATACATTTATTGTACTGTATCATAAAGAAAATGAAGCAGGATGTTTTAATAAAAAGTGACTAAAAATATGGGGCTACTGTGGATACATTCAGGAGGGACCACCCTGAGCAAGTGACAGTTGAACTATGTTAACTCATTCTTCTGTTTGTTTTATAAATTTCATTCAAACCTATTTTGCCTATATGGTTTTCTGATCCAGTTTCAATGATGCTCTTTCTTCTTGTATCTTATGAAAAAACTAAGCGTAAGATTTCTAAAAGGTTGCGTGCATGAAACAATTATCAGATGTATTAAAACATTCTCTCTGGGTTTTTAGGGTGCTTCTCTCCTTCCCTTGGACTGCAGTGTTTGCCAACAGGCAAGACTTTGGGGTTGTCCCTAAGCTCTCTTGTGGTCTTCTTATGTCCTGTTGAATCTCCTTGGTTAGATATACAAAAGGGGAGCAAACTTATATATTAATGTTTAATTATTAGGCTGATTCTCAGCATCTAGCATGTAGACATAGATCTAGTGGACTCCTGCTAGGCTGAAATGGAATATTCTTCCCCCAATCAGGTCTCAGTGGTTTCTGGATCCCTTATGTATAGAGATGTGTCTATGGGTCTGGTTCACCATTATGTCCCCAGTACCAGCAGCACAGAGTAGACATGTAAGAAATGTTTGCTGAGTGGATCAAGTATAGCACAATACAAATAAAAATCATAATTAAAATACAAGAATCTCAATCCTCAGCATACATTGCTACTAGGAATTTTGAATAAACTACAGTTAGGTGATTAAAAGGGCAGGCTTTAAAATTAGACTGTTAGAGGCTGGGCATAGTGGCCCACACCTGTAATCCCAGCACTTTGGGAGGTCAAGGTGGGAGAATTGCTTGAAGCCAGGAGTCTGAGACCAGCCTGGGCAACACAGCAAGATCTCATCTCTACAAAAGGAAAACAAAAAATTAGCCAGGCATGGTGGCATGCACCTATAGTCCCATCCACTCAGGAAGCTGAGGTGGCAGGATCCCTTGAGCCCTGGAATTCGAGGCTGCACTATGATAGTGCCACAGCCTGGGCGACAAAGTAAGACCCTGTCTCAAAAAAAAAATTGTTTTTATTAGACTGTTAAGATTATTCTTAAGTTGTTTTTACCTTTGTTCTGAGACTGTTAGGATTTTAATTTCAGCGGTGCCACTTTTTTACTTGTGCATCTCAGGGCAGGTCAATTTCTCTGTGCTTCATTGTTCTCACTTCCCAACCTTGTGGGATTGTTATGAGGATGAAGTGAATTAAGGCCAGTAAAATCTTTACCACTGTGCTCATATAATGTCGAAAGTAGTAGTTATTTATATTATAACATCCCCCACCGCCACCATCATACAGTGCTTTATTTGCAATGACTCTCTCCCACAAGATGAAAGCGAATACTTCTTCAAAAACAGCTATCATTCAGTAGAAGGTGAACTGGTTGATTTTCTGGTTAGTACAGATCCTGGGTCTCTGAGTGAGAGCTCAGACAGTAGAGAAAGGAACACTGCCCTCTGGAGACTGCTTTCAGAACAATGCCTTCCCATCTTCTTTCAGACCAAGGGGCACTGCTTTATTTGGGGGGAGGAGATGAAGCATGGTTAAGCCACTAGTTATTTTTCTCAATCCAGCTGCATCTGCCTTATACTTGGTGAAAATTCTCAGATTCTAGTTGTAGGTTATCAGTTTTAGTTATTGATGGTTTCTAGGTTTTCATTTAGGTATTCTGTGGAAAGTGGGAGAACCTACCTGGAGAATCAGCCATGAGGTATCATTTTTTAGAAATAAACTTTATATTTTACCACAGCTTAGATTTACAGAAAAATTGAGAAGATAGTACAGAGAGTTCCCTTATACCTCATACCCAGTTTCCTCTATTAAGATATGGTACATTTTTTACAATTAATGAACCATATTGCTGTATTATTATCAACTAAAGTCCATATTTGATTCATATTTCCTTAGTCTTAACCAAATATCCCATTTTTGTACCAGGATCTCATTCAGGATACCCTATTACACTTATTTATCATGTCTCCTTAGGCTCTTCCTGACTGTGATAGTTTTTCATACTTTTCATTTTTGATGACCTTGACAGTCTTGAGCAAACTGGTCAGGTATTTTGTAGAGTTTCCCTCTATTAGAATTTATTCAATGTTTTCCTCACAATTAAACCAAAATTATGGGTTTGGGTTTGGGTTTGGGGAAGGAAGGCACAGTTTAAGTGCCATTTTAGTCACATCACATCAAGGGGACATACTATCAAAATGACTTACCATGATTGACGTTAACCTTGATCGTCTGGCGGAAGTAGTGCTTGTCAGGTTTCCCCAATGTACAGTTACTCTTTTTTCCTCTTTCTACACTGTAGTCTTTAGAAGGAAGTCACTATGCACAGCTCACACCTAAGGAGTGGGGAGTTATGCTCCACCTCCTTGAGGAGGAATTATCTACATATATTATTTAGAATTATTTTGCATGGGATATTTATCTCTTATCTCAATATATTTATATACTCAGGATATATATACACCAATATTTGTTTTACATTTAGGGTTATATTCCACTACTACTTCCTTCAGCAGGTATCATTTTATACCAGAATCCGGTAAGGTAATTTTTTAACAGCAACAAAAAAGAACTTATGTATATGCACAAATGGTGTTTCTCTGCAAATAGTCAGCAGGGGAGTCTGTGTACTACTTCTAATAATTATATCATCATTTAAATATGTTTGAAACACTTTAATGGAAACCATGAGATTTGTAAGATAAATAATCATTAATGTTACGAATGGATCACCTATTATGTGCCAAGAACTCAATTTTCACCAAAACAGCATAGACTGTGACTATGTAAATTTCATAAGCTGTAGTACAATCTCATGTGATTTCAGTCTAATAGAGGACAGAGACAAATGAAAGTGTGATTACTGTAGAGTGTAATGAGCTCCAGGAAAGAGGTAGATACATTAGGGGAAGCATAGAGGAGGGGCATCTTGTTCAAAGTCAGGCGTAACTGCTTTGCAGAGAAGGCAATTTCAGAATGACAACAGTGGGCTATACAATTTGTAAAGACAACTAGCAGGAATGCTCCAGGGAGAAGGAAAGTCATGGGTAAAAGTAGGGAGAACTGAAGTAGCATGCTATTCAAGCACCTCAGTGCAGCTAGGGAAAAGGGCACAGCAGGGGAGAGGCAGGGCCTGAGACTGGAGAGCTACCAGGGGCCAGATCACAAAGCATGCTTGTATTACATGAAGGAATTTGAACTTAATTCTAAAAGTGGTGGAGAATCATTAAAGTTTTCAGCAGGAGAGGAACATGATCAGTTTGACATTTTAGAGAGATCATTCTGGAAGCTGTGAAGAGAAAATTTATCTATTTCATAATCATATTTTTTAAAACAAAATGTTGATCATGTTTTTATTTTATTTTCTGTTAAATGATTTTGGTGGTTTTCCAAAATCAAATTTGCTCTCAAATGATTTGCCACCACTGTTATGGTCTAAGGAACGTACTTTGAGATCCTGGATAAGAGTTCCCAAACACAGCAGAACATTTGGAGTAACTTAACATAGTCCCCATAGTGGCCTTAAGAAGTAACTGTTATTTGGATGCATTTGTTCTGGTTTATTTGTTTAAAATTTTTCTTTCATTACCTTACATTCTTCTTGTTTCTTCTGCTTTTACTATGTTTTTCTGGTGCTTTTTGAAATGCTACATTTATTAAATGCTTATGTGTCAGGCATTAATTATGTGTTTCGCGTATGTATTTTATTGAATCTTCACTAAAACAGCATGGGGTACACAGTATTATTCCCATTTGACAAGTGAGCAAATTGAGGCTCAGAAAGGTTTAGAAACTTGCTGAGCGGGGTTTTGTGGCTTGCATTTCACAGCTAGAAGTAGAGCCAGGATTCAAGCTCAGATCTGTTTCAAATGGCCATGTTGTACAAATTGTACTGCAAGGGCTTTTTTGAGGAATGTCCTATCAATTGCAGGAGGGCATTTACCACTGGAGCCCTTGGCTGCCCTGACGGAAGTGGGAAGAGAGCCGAGGTGAAGAGCCTGTTTTCTACACTGGGGGGCATGCTTCTGGTTTATGAGACTGTGATGACAGTAATTAAGGGTAAATAATGAAGACTTGCCCATTGATTTAAAAGCTCAAACTGAATGAATTACCCTTGGAATTGTATTGTCCTCCTCCTCCTCTTTTACCTCACTGAAAATTACTAACTTGTCAGTAAGGAAACTGTTTCTTTCAACCCTAATGCTTTTGGTTTTACAGTGCAGGTCCTAGGAGTAATAGCCAGTGTCTCTGTTGGGCTCCGGCAGCTCACTTTTTTCTGGAGCAGTTGCTGAGTCTAAGTTAGTTGACTCAGGTCAGTTACCCCACAGTGTGCGAAAGAGAACAGCTTTCTGTAGTGGAACAGCCATGCCTTCACCTGCTGGCTTCCCTTGTAAAACACTGGCTTATGAAAGCTGTGTTTATAGTCAGCAAAGTAAGAAACTGACATTCACTTTAGGCGCAACGCTCAGTATCCTGATAGTGCTGTCATAAGGGGACAGTACGAGGATGCTGTTTTCAAAAGGTGGCAAATCACACCCCAAATCCAACCAGAAGGAACCAAGCCTACAAACCGTTTAGAAGACATTGGAGTTACTCACCTCCTGTTCCACCTAGCTCCCATTCCACACTGTGCTGAGTTTGAACAGCTGTGAGCCCTATATTCTGCATATTTCAGACTTGGTCAACCCCACACACAGCCCCTACAGGGGCGCATCCAGAGGAGCCCAAATCTCAGGGAGAAGCCCATGCAGGTCCTGGCAATGGGCTTGGGGCATTTGGGGTACCTGGGGGGATTTGAGATACGTGGAATTTAGTTTGGCTGATCCCAGGTACCTGGAATAGAATCTGAATGACATGTTTCTAGAAATCCATGGACTTTTCTTTCCAGGGGATGGAAGAGACAGAGTGGAGCCCTTCAAAGCTTGGGGCCCAGGCCAACTCTCACAAGTCAGTTGTCTGTGTGTCACAAAGACACTAACCAGGCTGCTGCTCTGAGTGTCTCCATCCCAGCACCTGCCTTCATTATGGCCTTAAAGTCACAGTCAGATCTTTCCAAGAAGACTTACTGTAGCTAAAGTCTTAAAGCAATTATTTTTATATATATGTGTGAGGTTTTTTTAATAAAATAATAGTAAGCTTTTTAATTATCTGCAATCCCTAGGGACAACTTGGGAGCCTTTTATTTCACGGGGCCTCCCTAACCACCTGAAAGTATTTGATGATGCAGAGTCTTAGGGAGGTGGGATGCACGTTTCTCAACACATAAAAATGATAAACAGAGGGTGGTGGGTAGCCCAATTTCCCTGATTTGATCATTACACATTCTTTGCATGTAACAAACACAGGTACCCCATAAATATGTAAATTATCATATATCAATAAAGGGTAAAACAAAACCAGCTTGGGGTTATTTTCAATTCCCTGCCCAGTGGAAAAAGGAGAGGCCTGACTTCAGGCACCCAAGAAGGCATTTCAGAAGGCATTTGGCCAGCACCTAAAAACAAAGAGCATAAAAGCCCCCACCACCTTCTCCATGCCCTAAATGTGTACATCACATATACTGATAAACTCTGTGGTAGTTAAGCTGAAGTGGGTAATCAACACTTTCTAGCCAAAACACCTGCTCTTGGAATGGAAGCAGACAGGAGCCAATCAGAACATTGGCACAGGTGTTGGGCCCAGAGCAGAGACTGGAGAAACATTTACCTGTTGTAGCCCCTTCCCGTTCCTGTCATCAGACGTCACCAGGTGATGAAGGTAAGGAAGTTTTCAAACCCTCTGTTTTTATATATCTATTTCCAAAAGCGTGTCCCACCCTAAAACACTCCTCCCATTGTCCAGAAACTCCAAATTTGGCCCCATCAGACCCATCTCCAAACCTCACATTCAACTCCCTGTAAGTGATTAAATTCATCCTGTAAAATGAAATAAGAATAAAGGTTAAAATGCCATTTTAAAAACCAGACACCGGCCAGGCTCAGTGGCTCATGCCTGTAATCCCAGCACTTTGGGAGGCCAAGGCAGGCGGATCACGATGTCAGGAGTTCAAGACCAGCCTGACCAACATAGTGAAACCCCATGTCTACTAAAAACACAAAAAATCAGCTGGGCGTGGTGGTGGGCACCTGTAATCCCAGCTACTTGGGAGACGGAGGCGGGAGAATCACTTGAACCCAGGAGGTGGAGGTTGCAGTGAGCTGAGATCACGACACTGCACTCCAGCCTGGGCAACAGTGCGAGACTCTGTCTCAAAAACAAACAAACAAACAAACAACAAAAACCAGACACCAATTAACAAACAGCAGACATTTGTTTGTGAAGTGTGTGTGGGCGGGGGTGTGTGTGGGGGTAGGGCTGGGAATCATACCCAGATTGCCAAGGAATTAGATTCACCCAAAGAAAAAGATCTGGCTCCTGTGGGTCTGTGAGGCTGACAGCAGCCCCTGAGCTTGACAGAGATGAGGGGAAAGCTGCTTTTACCTCTTTGAAAAGGAGGAAAATGGCTCCTTAATTTAGCAAGTATACTGGGCCCAATTCGATGAGCCTGCCTCTGGGAAATTTGTTTTTATCCCCAGCAAGTGCCTACGCTTACTTGTTTTAACAAAAGGCCAAATTACTATGGTTTCCAGCTTCTGTGATCTAATCCCCGGTCCCTCTGTGACCTCCTGTTATTCTCGCTTTCCTCACTCTGTCCCACTGGCCTCTTTGCTTTTCCTTAAACAAGCTAGGCACATTCGCGCTGTATCACCTTTGCACTTGCATCCTACACCCTCTCATCCTGATATCCACATGGCTTGCTTTCTCTGCAACTTCAGGTTTTATTCGTACTATTCAGTGCTCCCTCTGCCCAGACAGTCTTATTTAAATCTGTCGTGCCCCCTTTCCTGCCCCCAACATACTAATCTCCCTTCCCTGCCTTGTTTTTCTCCATAGCACTCATCATCACTTGACACACTACCTTTTACTTATTTCACTCCACTCTCTCCACTCTAGAACATAAGCTCCATGCTGGCAGAGATTTTTGTCTCTTTTTTTGACTGGTGTATCCCTAGCACCTGCAATAGTTCCTGAAACATAGCTGATACTCAATAAATATTTGTTGACTGAGAAATCTTTAAAGGCATTGCGTTTCCCAATACTGGTGCCCATCCCTGCCTCAGATTCATAATGAAATTCACTATCTGCAGCTTCAGATGGCCGTGAACCAAAGTGGTCCAGTCCCTCCCCATCCTTCTACTGACTAGACGCCGGAGCAAGTCAGCATGCCTGATCCCTGTACTGCCGCAGTGTGAGTGATGGAGCCCCAGGTACTCATAAGCAGAGGGAAGCAGCCTTCCTTGTTTTGGGGTCCAGTTTGCTTGTATGTGGCCTCATATGCCCTTTCCTCCCCCTTTTTGATGGTCTCTGGTGTGTGGATCCCTCCTTCAGGGACCGGGACCTGGGACCAAGTGTTTCTGTGTCTCTGGTCCTTTCCTCCCCGAGTGGAGCTCTCTTTTTTTGCAGATCCCTGTGCATTGTCTCCACAGATCGGGGTCTCCCATCCGCCATCCTTATCCAGCCACTCTTATCCCTCCCACATCCACTCTTGCCCACCTCTAATCCACCCTCTATACAACCAGGGCCATGTTCTACATGTAATGTGAATCCATTTACATGTTCAAGAACAGGCAAAACTACACAAGGGAATGAATGCCACAAAAGTCAGAGTGGTGGTCACTTCTGGGGTGGGGTATCATTGAGGAGGGGCACATTAGGGCCTTCCAAGGTCATAATGACTGGAAAACTAACGAGACAATGTCAGCCTCTTGCCTAAAACCCTGGATGGCTTCCCATGGACCCTAATAAAGTCTTTATCTGCCTGAAAGGCCCTGCATGACTGGGCCTGTGCCCAGCTCTCGTGTCTCCTCTGCCCACTCACACGCCCTGACACCACACAGAGGTGACTGCTCCCTCTGCCCAGAGCTCTTCCCCTACCCGTTGGCTAGCTGGTTCTTTATCATTTTTCAGGTCTCAGCTTAAATATCATGTCCTCAAAGAGGTCATCCCTAACCAACTTCCCTGCCACTCGCCGCCATTCTTCTCACCTCCTCCCATGGTTTCTTTCAGCATTTTGCTGCTTGACTTTGTAGCAATTGTTTCAACTTGTATGTTTGGCTGTTTAGTGAGTGCACAGTTCTGGGCACAAATTAAGTCTTGAATGGTTATGTCTTGATTGAATGAATGGTTCATTCATCAGTACACCCTAGACTGCATTGATGTGATCCCCTGGTTTACTTGAATCTAATCTGATCTCCATGGCCACCAACCTTGGCCCAGACAGATTGGAAATTGCCCTTTTCATTTTTATTTCATCCATGGTGACTAGTCACTCCTGTAGCCCTAGTCAGTTTGACAGTGGCCCAAACTAGGCCTGTCTCTCCTTCCTCCTTTTACTTCAGAAGGAACTCCCAGCGGAGCCGCGCTGTTTCAAACATAAAATGCTCCATGGTGTTCCTGCATAACCAATGCAAATAAGCAATGTATCTCTCTCTCAAATCATAATGGTAACCCTTTGATTATGCAAAAACCATAGGAGGAGAGGAATGGAAAATCAGTATATATAAATATTTAATAACATGCTACTCAGAAGTATGATCTTAAGTGAAATCAGACTACTAAAAGTTCTAGTTATATAAATTATAGATTTGAACACAATTTGGCACATATTATAGCTGTTTCAGGAACAGCAATAACCAATCCAAGTTGTTCAATCATCCTCAAAGAATGCTATGTTCTTCTTTGTTCTTATTAACAAGAAAAGCAAGTAAGCTAGTAGTTCATTAGAAAGCATTTGTGAAACATTAATACATTTAATAACCTACGTGATTAAGAAAAACAGCCTCACTTTAAAACAGAATGAGAGGAGTAATGCAATTGTGGGAATGGAACACTTATTTTGAAACAGTTATAAATTATAGTCCAATATGCATATGTATAGAGCCATATTTAATCTCACTAAGAATTAATCATTAAAACCTTTTTAATTTAAGTGTTAATGCCTGAGATCCTTTATAGGAGAACACTAAAAGCTTAGAAAAATCAGAAGACTCATTATCACATGCAACATTTTCAAAAGAAATCGGCTATTTCTTTCACCTTAAGGACTTTGAAATGATTGAAATTAATAACTAAGTATTTCCCAAAAGTTATATAACAAAAATAAGCCAATCATTTTCCTTAACTTATAATAATTTTCTTCTATAGGTAACAAAATATACTCAAAGCAATAGAATTTAATGATCATATACTCTATGTACTATGTATGTTAAATATAAACAATATTTAATAAACATATACTATAATCTCACTTATTTGGAGATCATATCTATCAAACACAACCCTGAAACACAAAAGAGAATCAGGAAGTAAGCAAAAGTCAAATAGACCACAACTTTATATACTAGAGTTCATACATTGGACTCATTTGCTCTGATTTTAAACACTATTCTAACATAACTTGCTATTTGATTGCCCAACCCATTGTGGTAACCATCAGTGCTCATCACCAGTTTTTTCTAGTTCTCTTCCGTCTGGGCCCATGATCATATTACACTGCCTCATTTCCGTGAAATCAAGTGGAGTGCTGTTACTTGCTTTGGCCAGTGAAATATTATTGAAAAGTGCATATACTTTTTAACTTTTACTGATGAGGAAACTGAGACATAGGTTATATAATTAGGCCAAGGTTACAGGTCTAGTGAAGCCAGGATTGTGAGCTCAGCAGTCTGACACAAAGCACCTGTGCTCAAAGACCAACCTATACTGGCGCCCCAGTGTTGGCATACTAAGCACTGACAATTAAAAAAACAACGTTTTACTAAATGAAAGGAAATGGCCTGTCTTAAGAATTGCTGTAGGTAATCCATACAGCAGTTAATCCATATAAACAAATTAAGTCCTACCACTGACCCCTGCAAATAGGGAGACAACAAGCTGAGACTACAAGCCCAGGGCAATTCACAGCATGAATTCTGATTTCTGTGCTCAAAACTGTGTAGTGGAGTTGACTTACATGATTATAATTTTCAGCTGGATCTTAATCAGATTGCTTTCATAAGCCAAAGATGTCACAGGGCAAACCTCAAAATTGGAACTCAGCTTGGGAGGTCACATGGGTTCTTGGCTTGTGCAGGAAAGAATTCAAGAGCCAGCTGACAGAGTAAAGTGAAAGCAACTTCATTAACTAAAGGAATAAAAGGGTGGCTACCCCATAGGCAGATAGCAGCATGGGCTACTTGGCTGACTATACTTATGGTTATTTTTTGATTATATGCTAAACAAGGAGTAGATTATTCATGAGTTTTCTGGGAAAGCAGCTGAGAGTTCCCAGAATTGAGGGTGCCTCTCCCGTTTAGATCATATAGGGTAGCTTTGGGACAATGCCATGGCATTTGTAACTGTAATTATAATTGTAAACTGTCATGATGTTGGTGGAGTTTCCATTAGTATGCTAATATATTATAATTAGTGTATAATGAGCAGTGAGAATGACCAGAGGTGTTTTCATAGCCATCTTGGTTTGGGCAGGTTTTGGCAGACTTCTTTACCACATTCTGTTTTATCAGCAGTCTTTGGTCTGTATCTTGTGAAACAAGTCCTGCTGAATTCCTTTTTCATCTCTCCTCAGAGACTATACACTCTTCCTTAATCCTAAAATGTTGTAGAGGGACCAGAGTTTCATCTTCTGTAACTGCTTCATCCTGAACAGGGGCTGTCATCTCCATCTGCTCTGGAGGCATGGAAATCTCTCACTACCTTATCTAATGATTTGTAGGGACTCAGTCCTTCCTGCAGTGGCACAGGCTGGAATCCTTGAGTCAATTATCATTTTTGTCTGAAACTTCAGTAGCCTGGAAGATATAAACTTTACCCATCTGAATACCTGTTGAATATAACAAATAATTTTTTTAATGAAATAGCACCTGGTGATAATTAATTAAATGCTTAACCCCAGTGTAACCACACTTATAGGAAGAGATCAATGCCATTTGAAACCTAAGTGAAAGGCTGGAAAACCAGTCCCCTATTGTCTGAAATACAAAGCCAAACAGATTTTCAATAAGAGGCATTTTTGTGGAAATAGAAGAAAAACAAAGGTAATTTTGGGCAAAATCTATCCCGATGTTAGACTCAAAGCATCTTTAGTTACAGAAGAGGAAGGCAGTGGCAATCTGACTACTCGTTTTTCTTTCCTGTATTGCAAGGAATAAGCTTTAGCTTGCAGGGCCTCAGAAAAAAAGGGAGTAGTAATTTTAATGAGCTTAATAGAAAAAATAAAAGAAAAATGTGAAAATGTTAGTTTGGGTACTTGTTGCTCAGAAAGAATTTAGAAATCAGTCCAAATTACAGGGGAAAAAACACCTCAAAACCCTGGACAAGACTAGAATCTAACCACTGAGCTAATAAATGACTTAAGATACATATGAGAACTTCTGAAGTATAACAAGGTGAATGAAATGTTATCTAACCATAGGCCCCAGCATTCCTCGCTAAGACTAAGGAAGGAATTCTATGGGAAAATCCTTGACAAACCCTCTTGATATTGTACAGATTATGAGGGAATGAATATTGACTGCCTCTAGTAATCAGAGGATGTGGGAAATTATTCTGTATGAGAAATGGAGAGAATTGTGTTATTATACATTTGAATATATGGAGAGGGGAAAGAGAAAAAGAGAAAGTTACATTGGAAGGAAGCCAGAAATATGAATAAAGGCTGAGACTGTACAAGACTAATGGTCAGTGAAATGCCCCATTGGTGGCAGGGGCAAAATCTGTTTTGAGAATGGTGGAGCTGATACTTCATGAGAGGTTGTTTGTTTGTTTGTTTGTTTTGGTGCAACTTCATAATTTGTCTTTTCAGAAAAGAAGTGGGGAGGGGAGAGATAGAGAAAGAAGGAAGGGAAGGTTGGAGGAGGGAAAGAAAGAAAAGAAATGGAGAGAAAGAGAAGAAAAAAGAGAGAAAGAAAGAGAGAGAGAAAAGGAAGTAGGGAAGAAAGGAAGAGGGAAGGAAGGAAGAAAAAAAGAAAGAACCTTCACACTATACTGAATTTATGAATGCATGATAGCAGTGGATATTTTTTGGTGTGGAAATTGAGGAGGGAGCTGATTTTCACATTTAGTGTGATGATTATATAACAGATACAGCACAAGAATACATAAGAACTCAAAGACCAAGGTGAGAATATAAACCTGCCAAGAAGTTGTAGATATTTTGAAAAAGACTTTGAATTTCCATAGTATTTCATGAGTTTAGGGGTTCAGGTCAATCTTATCTAGATTTTGGAAGACAAGGAAGTTTCAGTTGACACCTGATTACAGAAATCTATGGATGGCATAGGGTGGCAAGTCCCAGTTGAATGTTGATAATGTTTTGTTTATTTATTGCTTTTTAACGACTTTTTGACAACTTAATGGTTTAAACAGAAACCCCACATGGAGTCAAAGGGAAGGGACGTAGACCCCACCTCTCATAGAAATAGTGTCAAAGAATGTGTGGTCATCTTAATTCACCAGATAATAATTTGGATGTAGTTGCAAAGTACCTGTTAAATTTCAAGATTTATATAATACAAGATATGATATCCTCTGGCAAGGGCACAGGTACCAATATTTAGAGGGAAAGATAGTTTGGGAAGCTGCCAAATGAATATCAGTGTTGTCATTGTGTACTAGCTAATGAATAGTATTTAGCCTTATGAATGCATCTTAATGACTTGCATTTAAAAATTAGATTGAGATTTAAAGTGTGGTTAATAGAATTAACATTTTAATCTGGGTAATGACATAGAATGATTACATTAAACCTTTGATTTGGGTGAAAAAATGATGAATGAATTTCTCGTCCCAAGTTGAGGACCCATTCAAACCACTGGAGAGTCAACTCCATACCTTTGAATTAAACAAAATGCAAAAATGGCATGTCTCTTTGGTGAAGAAGTTTAATTAAAAGAGAATTCAGCCGGCATGGTGGCTCACACTTGTAATCCCAGCACTCTGGGAGGTCAAGGCAGGCGGATCACCTGAGGTCAGCCTGGCCAACATAGTGAAACACCTTCTCTACTAAAAATACAAAAATCAGCTGGGTGTGGTGGCACACACCTGTAGTCCCAGCTACTTGGAGGCTGAGTCAGGAGAATCTCTTGAACCCAGGAGATGGAGGTTGTAGTGAGCTGAGATCAAGCCACTGCACTCCAGCCTGGGGAACAGAGCAACACCCCGTCTCAAAAAAAAAAAAAAAAAAATAGAGAATTCAGCCAAGGTGGACAAGGTCTCAAACTGACCGCAAACTCTATTGGCACCATTTTTGCAACAGTGTGTGTTTACTTTGTGTTTTTGTGTCACATGTGGGTAATTCTTACAATATATTATACTTATTATTATATCTGTTACAATGATCTGTGATCTGTGATTTTTAATGTTACTATTGTAATCCTTTGGGGCACTATGAACTGTGCCCATATAAGGCGACAAACTTAATTGATAAATGTTTTGTGTTCTGACTGCTCTGCTGACCAGCTCTTCCCCATCTCTCTCCCTTTCCTCGGGCCTCTCTATTTTCTAAGACAAAACAATATGGAAATTAGGCCAAGTAATAACCCTACAGTGACCTCTAAGTGTTGCAGTGAAAGGAGTTGCACATCTATCACTTTTAATCATAAGCCAGACATGATGAAGCTTAGTGAGAAAGGCATGTCAAAAGGTGAGACAGGCTGAAAGCTGGGCCTCTTATGCCAAACGACCAAGTTGTAAATGCAAAGGAAAAGTTTTTGAAGGAAATTTAAAATGCTGTTCCGGTGAACATATGAATAGTAAGAAAGTGAAACAGCCTTTTTGCTGATATAGAGAAAGTTTTAGTGGTCTGAAGAAAAGATCAAATGAGCCACAACATTCTCTTAAGACAAAGCCTAATCCGGATCAAGGCCCTAATTCTCTTCAAATCTATGAAGACTGAGAGAGGCAAGGAAATTGCAGAAGAAAAGTTTGAAGCTAGCAGAGGTTAATGAACTTTAAGGGAAGAAGCCATCTCCAAAACATAAAAGTGTGAGATGAAGCAGCAAGTGCTGATGTAGAAGCTGTAGCAAGTTACCCAGAACATCTAGCTAAGATCATTGATAAAGGTTGTTACACTAGACAACAGATCTTCAATGCAGACAAAACAGCTTTCTACTGGAAGAAGATGCCATCTAGGAATTTCATAACTAGAGAGAAGTCAGTGTCTTCAAAGCCTCAAAGCACAGGCTGACTCTCTTGTTAGGGGCTATGGTAAGTAGCTGGTGATTTTAAATTGAAGCCAGTGCTTATTTACCATTTTGAAAATCCTCGGGCCCTTAAGAATTATACTAAAGCAAGCCGGAAGTGGTGGTGTACACCTGTAGTCCCAGCTACTTGGGAGGCTGAGGTGGGAGGATCACTTGAGGTCAGGAGTTCGAGACCAGGTTGGGTGACAGAGTGAGACTCCCTCTCTAAAAAATAAAAAATAAAAGAATTATGCTAAATCTACTCTGCCTGTACTCTATAAATGGAACGGCAAAGTCTTGATGACAGCACATCAGTAAACAGCATGGTTTGCTAAATGTGTTAAGCCTCCCATTGAGACCTACTACTCAGAAAAAAAGATTCCTTTCAAAATATTACTGCTAATTGACAATGCACCTAGTCACCCAAACACTCTGGTGGAGCTGTACAAGGATATTAATGCTGTTTTCTTGCCTGCTAATACAACATTCATTCTGCAACCCATAGATCAAGAGTAAGTTCTACTTTCAAGTCTTATTATCTAAGAAATACGTTTTGTAAGGCTGTAGCTGCCATAGATAGTGATTCCAACAATGGATCTGGGTAAAATAAGTTGAAAACTTTCTAGAAAGGATTCACCATTCTAAATGCCATTAAGAACATTTATGATTCACTGGAGGAGGTCAAAATATCAACATTAACAGGAGTTTGGAAGAAGTTGATTCTAACCCTCGTGTCTGAATTTGAAGGGTTTAAGACTTCATGGAGGAAGTAACTGAAGATATGGTGGAAATAGCAAGAGAACTAGAATTAGAAGTGGAACCTGAATATGTGACTTAATTGTTGCAGTCTCATGATAAAACTTGAACAGATGAGGAGTTGCTTCTCATAGATGAGCAAAGAAAGTGGTTTCTTGAGATGGAATATACACTTGGTGAAGATGCTGTGAACATTATTGAAATGAAAACAAAAGATTTAGAATATTACATAAATTTAGTTGACAGAACAGTGGCAGGAATTGAGAGGACTGACTCCAATTCTGAAAGAAGTTCCACTGTGGGTAAAATGCTATCAAGCAGCATTGTATGCTACAGATAAATATTTCATGAAATGAAGAGTTAATTGATGTGCAAACCTCATTGTCTTATTTTATGAAATTGCCATAGCTTCGGCAACCACCACAGTGATCAATCAGCAGCCCTCAACATTCAGGCAAGACCCTCCACTAGCAAAAATATTATGACTTGCTGAAGGCTCAGATGATTGTGAGCATTTCTAGCAATAATGTATTTTTAAATTAAGGTATGTGCATTTTTTTTAGATATGCTATTACACACTTAATAGGCTACAGCATAGTGTAACCATAACATTTTTATGTACTGGGAAACCAAAAAACGTGTGTGACTCACTTTAATGCTAGATTCACTTTATTGAGGTGATCTGGAACCAAACTCAGTATCTCTGAGGTATGCCTGTATTTTATTATTACTCCATGTTTGGCAGGTATCTTTTATTCTACTTTAAATTCAGAAACTATCAGTCTTTCTTAGATGTTTTGAAAATATTTTTATGATAGATTCTGAAGGTCATGATAACATGATAACAGATCACACAGCAGACACAGTTATCTGAAGTACCTTTTGAACATTTCATTCTATTATACAGCAGGCAGTGTCTTAAATATTTGACAATAAAAACCGATGATTTCTCAGTTTCAATGCATCTATTCCATTGCCATGTCTTTGAATACTGTCATCACCTTGTTAAGAAATCCTGGAGTATGGTTCTTCACATAGTTAGATGACACTTCTGTCTGGTCATTCCAAGTAAATTGGCTTTTCATTTCTTGTGGTTTATCATCTTTCTTAGGTTAAGGACTACTTTTGAGAGCAAAGCTTCTTTATTTCTTTGGAGCTCATCAATATAAATTATTTGGGATTTTGCTTCATATCAGCTTAGCTTAAGTCAGCCATCCAGCCTTCACCAAGTGCCACTTTGCCAGCAGAGCAATAAACGTATTCATGCAGCCCTTTTGTGCCTGAGACACTCAGACTGAATCCTCAGTGGGATCTTTGTTTCTCCTCGCTCTTAAGTGCTTCTTTACATTTGTGTTCCTCTCTGCTGGTATAATGGTCCGTATCTCATTTCAGGAGCAAATGACTGCCCAAATCCACAACAAATTAACATTCAAGACAATTGGTGCAAGAGATCTGTCCTCCAACTACTCAGGGGCAGTTCTGGGGGTTGCAAGACAAGCATTTGGTTCTGGTCCTGAATTGCATGTAGAGAATGGCAAGGCTTGATCCAGTGGTCCTATCTCATAGCTCTGCCCATTGTTTTTCTTTTGAAATTTAGTTAATTGTCTTTTCCTGCTGTGTAAACACAACACAAAAATGTGACTTCTTTCCTCTCTCTTTCATGGGTCTGATAATTGCCTTATCTGCTTTTTTGTTGTTGTTTTGCTGGAAGCAAGTTCAATCCAAAAGTTAACTAAAGTTGGTATGGTTTTGCAAATAGTGATTTATTTTAGAAACTATAAAAATTTCTTAAGTCAGAGCTCACCAACAAAACTGAGTCAAAACTATTTCTCAATTAATACCAAAACAAAAGATAAATCCATCTATCACAGAAATTTTCTTATGAAAGTTTAATGCTCATCAAGTGTTCTGTGGATTAACTGTTTACTTTTGTACATATGCTTTACACAAATTTTATTTATCTGTCAAAAAAATTAACCGATGTGTACATTATAGTAATACTCTCATAACCTAACAAAGTTTCTCATAAAGAATGATGGTATATATAAAAAACCATGTCTTACAAATGCCTCTTTCTTCAAAACTATTATAATGCATTCGATTAAAGCTTTTTTACTTGATCAAAGGTATTATTATTCAAAAATGTATGATGAACCTAGATACTTGCTATGAAATATATAGTTTGGAATTGTGGAGGAAACTAACTTATCCAGAAAAGTGGTACAATAGTAGTTTTAAATAATATAATTCTGTAATTTGTTAAGATTTATTCTCAACTATAGAAATTTGCCTGATTTTTAGCCATTATCTGTGCCATATAGTATTATTTATGTATATAAAACAGTAACGATTCTTTTTTGAAGATTGACTATGCTAAAAGTAATTAGGAATTACTTTTTTTATATTTCCTTCAATGGCCTCCATAGATTTGTGACAGGTCTTAGGTTAATGTGGTTATGTGACTGTATAAACTTGCTCAGGCTGCCATAACGTAACAAAATACCACAGACTGGGTGGCTTAAACAACAAATATTTATTTTCTTACAGTTCTGGAGACTAGAAGTTCACAATCAGGTTGTGTATCAGTTCCCTCTTACTCTGCTAATAAAGGCATACCCAAGACTGGGTAATTGATAAAGGAAAGAGGTTTAATTGACTCACAGTTCAGCATGACTGGGGAGGCCTCAGGAAACTTACAATCAGCAGAAGGGGAAGCAAACATGTCCTTCACATGGTACAGGAAGGAGAAGTGCTGAGCAAAAGGGGGAAAAGTCACTTATAAAACCATCAGATCTCATGAGGACTCACTCACTATCATGAGAACAGCATGAGGGTAACTGCCCCCCATGCTTCAATTACCTCCCACCAGGTTCCTACCATGAGATGTGGAGATTATGGGAACTACAATTCAAAATGAGATTTGGTTGGGGACACAGCCAAACCATATCAGGGTGCCAACATGGTCAGGTCCTGATAGGGGCTATCTTTCTGGCTTGCAGATGGCCACCTTCTCTCTGTGTCCTCACATGGTCTTCTATTTCTGTTCTTTATATTCCGTACTCCTCTTCTTATAAGGACCCCAGTCATATTGGATTAGGACACACCCCCATGACCTCATTTTACCTTAAGTACCTCTTCAAAGGCCCTGTCTCCAAATACAGTCATATTCTGATGTTCTAGGAATTAGAAATTCAATAAATTAATTGGGGAGGTTTGAAAATATTTCAGACTTGAGGCATTTGGTAAGCTTGCCAGATAAAATATTGTGGAAGAAATGTCATTGGGAGATGTTGCGAGATGAAGGTGAAAGGAGAAACATAGTATTTTGGGACGTAGCTTAGCGTTTTCCGGATTTGGTTCTAACCTTCTTAATTTGGAGCACATAGAAGGAGGGTTGCCAGATAAAATACAGAACACTGAAGTACATTTGAATTTCAGATAAACCATAAAACAATTTTAAGTGTACATATGACACAAATAGCGAAAATATTTATTGCTGATCTGAAATTCAAGTTTAACTGTGGGTGTCCTCTATTTTTATTTTCTAAAACTGGTGATCCTATCTACACTGCTTACTTTATGCTCATACATAAGGCATATCATGATTTCATTGAAAAAAATACACTAATTCAGGCCACTAATAATACAAACAGTGAGACATATGGGAAATGGAGACAGTCTTTTAAGATCATTTTATTTTTTCTTCCTTGATTCATTAAATATTTACTAAGTACCAACTAAGTATCAACCATACTCCCAGGGATAGGATATACCTTCATGACCAAAACTAGACTAATTTTTGCCTTCAAAATGCTTACAGTCTAGTGGGGGAGGCAGGTGATGAATAAGATAACAGGTAACTCCAATTGTGAGAGTGGCATGAAGGAAATAGCCTGTTAACTCAGAGAATAATGGAGTTAACAGGGGCAGGGTTGATTTCTCATGGTGGTCAGGGAATAATTCATTGAAGGCGTGACATTTAACTTAATTTCAGAAGATGATACCAGTGAGGTGATGAGGACAGGGAAGCTCTGAGGTAGAAAAGCACTTGGTATGTAAATGAACAAAAATGAGGTGAGTGTGGCTGAGTGTGTAGAAGACGGAGCGCATGAAGCATGAAGTTTAGTTTGAGAACATGCCAACAGCCAGATGGTGCAGGATCTGTCCAGTCACCATCCAGGCTTTGGACCTAACCTCATGAACCTGAGATCTGTGACCAATGTGTGGATACCATTAAAGGAAATACAGCAAAAGTGCAGTGGGAAGCCACTGGTGACTGATTTGATTTCTACTTTTTAAGATCACTCTGGCTGATGTGTACCAAGGAGATTGGATTAGTATCCGATTGATACTAATTGATTGGATGGAGTGGTACTTACAGAGCTGAGGAAGACTGAGAGAGAAATGGGTTTGTGCGGTATATTAATTTCCTGTGGCTGCTGTAACTAATTACCACGATCTTAGTGGATTAAAACAACACTTACTTATTATCTTACAATCCTGCAGGTCAGATGTCTGAAATGGGTCTTACTGGGCAAAATTCAAGATATATGTAAGGCTACATTCTTCTGGAGGCCTTAGGGGACAATCCATTTCCTTGCCTTTTCCATGGAAAACCTACCCGTGTTCCATGGCTTGTGGCCCCTTCCATTTCAAAGTTAGCAATGGTTAGTCAAGTCTTTCTTACATTGCATCACTGATTCTCCTGCCTCCTTCTTTCACTTATAAGGACCCCTGTGATTACATGAAGCAAAGCCAGATAATCTGAGATAATCCATCTCAAGGTGACCAGATTAGCAACCTTAATTCCATCTGCAACCTCAATTCCTCCTTGTGACATATCATATTCACAGATTCCAGTGATCAGGACATGCACATCTTGTGGGGGAGTGTTATTCTGTCTATCACGTATGGGAAAATCTGCATGTATATTTAGATGTGTTAAATTTGAGAAGCCAGTGAATTGACCAAGTTGGAAGTTAGTGACGCAGGCAGATGAGTATGTGAGTGCAAAACTCAAAGAGATCTGAAAGTTATCAACACAGAGATGGTGTATAAAGACCTGAGAGTGTATGGCATCACCAAAGAAGAGACTGAGCCTAGGAACTTCCACATTAACAGTTAAGGTAGAGGAGAAGGGACCAACAAAGAAAACAGAAAGAACAGCTAAAGAAATAGGATGAAAACCAAATAATGTGGTGTCATGGAAGCCCAGAGAGGAGACTTTTAAAAATAGAAGCGAGTGCTCCCTGCAATTGCAAAAGGCAATTGCAGATTCATCAATGGACTTGTTAGCAAGAAATTGAAAGCCTTGACATGAGCTGTTTCAGTGGAGAGGTGGGGGCAGAACCAAAACTGAAGCAGATTGAGGAGTGAATGGGACATGGCCAGTGGCCATAGGTGATGGGGAAAAGTCCTATGTGACCACAATAGCCTGTGTAGATGCTTGTTAAAATTAGCAAGGTGATTACATTTGGTCACAGACTTTTCAACAAGAAGCTGGGAACTAAACAAAAACGTAGCTTGGTTGTGTATTTACATCTGGTCAGAATCACATGATGGCTAAATTGATACAATACATGAAAGAGGTACAAATATTACTGGGTTCTCGCTGTAACCGGTGTATAAAACCTGCAAACACTGTGGGTAAAGTGAAGCACCACCATCTTGCTGAATGCATCCCAGAAAATCCTATAGGACCAAACAGAAAAGGAGAAAATCAGAGTTCTTAAGCAAGATTTAAGGGTCTCTTACCTTAAGGAATCCACTCCTCTGGCTTGTTGGTCTTTCTAGGGATTCTTAGAGGGAACAATGCTACCATCTTCCTGGACTGTGGTTTAGCAATAGGGCCCAGTCCTTCAAAACAATGTACTCCTGTTAGCCAATGATTCCTTCCTGCTTGCCAACATGGACTGTATTCTTCTGGGAGAAGGTAGTTGAAGGATTCTTTAGCTAAACCATTTCTCCCCCACCTCTACTGGTTCTCACAGTCCTACAAAAGGAAACAGGAACTCTCAGAAACAAAAAGATTCAGAAGGTAAACCAAAAGCTTCCTTATCATTAACTTTATGTAATTAGGTAGAATAAATAAATAACTATGTACTTAATAGATTAGCCAGCAGAGGCTTAAAATCTCAGGATACCAATCCAAAAAAGCTTTAGCTCTAAGATGTGGCCCATGAAACTTAAGAACCATGAAAAAGTAACCAAAGCTTTTATTTATAAGTCTTATTCTTTAACTATACATAAATTTAATTTCAGATGTATCATAGACATAAACATAAAAGATAAAATTATAAAGTTTGTAGAAGATAGCATAACGTATATATTCACAACTCGGGGGCAGGAAAAAAATTTTAGAAAGGATATGTGAGATTGAGCACAGTGGCTCATGCCTGTAATCACAACACTTTGGGAGGGATAATTGTTTAAATCCAGGAGTTCAAGACCAGCCTGGGCCACATAGTGAAACCCTGTTTCTATAAAAAATAAAATTAGTTGGGCATGGTGGTGTGTGCCTGTAATACCAGCTACTTGGGAGTCTGAGGTAGGAGGATCACTTGAGCCAGGGAGGTCAAGGCTGCAGTGAGCCAAAATCGCGCCACTGTACTCCAGCCTGGGTGATAGAGTGAGACTCTGTTGGAAAAAAAAGAAAGAAATAATATGTGAAACGATAGCAATTTAAATAATTGACAAATTACACTGTATCAAAATTTAAAACTTCTATTTATTAAAATACACATTAAAAGAAAATTAATAGACAAGCCATAGACTGGAGGTAATATTTATGAAACATATGTCTGACAGAGGACTTGAATCCAAAATAGACAAAGAACTCCTACAACTCAATAACAAACAAAACAAACTATTGTAATTTTAAATGAGCAAAAAGTCTTAATCTGTAATAATTGTCTGCTTCACTGATTCAAATAGTTTCAGTTTAGTGGAGTAAATAGCTTTTTTTTTTTTTTTTAATGAAGTGGGAAGCGTTGATTTAAACAAACCTGACTAAGCACCACCTGGTGGCAGAGATTTTGAATTGCAGCTTGAGTTTTTGTGGGATGTTTTTTAAAGGTAAAGTTTGAAGAGTGAATCTGCAGAAAGAGACTTGAAAACAGTAAGAAATTCTAATAAAATGACAGCCAAATTAAATTTTACCACAGTAAAACTGAAACAAAAGAGCAAAGTCAATTCATCTATGCACTGAAATACCTATTGATATTATAAGATAATGATATAACATAATATCCAGCCAAATATTTATTTGGTAGAATTTTAATTGAATATTAATACAATACATATAAGTTGGCTATTTGTGTGCCATGTATTCAACATGTAGTATTGCATTTAATCTTCCTAAGAACTCTGTAAAGTACAGGACCACTCCATAGAATATTTCCATGGTTAAAATTTCCCAGTAGAATATATCTTTATTTTTAATAACCACACCTCATAGAACATATTTATCTCTCAGTACAACATTTTTCTGAGTCCCCTCCCAAAGGTGAAAAAGAATTGAGAAAACTATGGAAAAACAAGTAAAGTCAGTAAGAAAAATGTTTACAATGGAAGAGAAAGTATTACTTAACAGAAAGAAACTTTTTGTTAATAACTATATTAGTTATGATCAAAAAGTAATACTATTTATTTATTTATTTATTTATTTATTGAGACAAGAGTTTCGCTCTTGCTACCCAGGCTGGAGTGCAATGGCACAATCTCAGCTCACTGCAACCTCCGCCTCCCGGGTTCAGGTGATTCTCCCACCTCAGCCTCCCGAGTAGCTGGGTTTGCAGGCATCCATCATCACGCCCAGCTAATTTTTGTATTTTTGTAGAAATGGGGTTTCACCATGTTGGCCAGGTTGGTCTTGAACTCCTGACCTCAGGTGATCCACCCGCCTCAGCCTCCCACAGAAAGTAACATTTTAAGTAACTATAACATAACAGTATTTTTTGTTTTATATATACCTATGAATTTTACTGTGCTTTAGTTGAGTTTTAAGAAGTTGCTGCAGATCTTATAACGCACTGTAATTTTTTTCCAATTAAAAATAATTAAAAGTAGGTTCCCTGTTAGTGTTTTCAGGAGGAGCCTCTACGTTAAGCAGTAGATGCCTGTGTAGTATTATGCTATACCACCTTATATATGAGACCCAAAGAGATTAAACCATTTGCCCAAGCTCCCAGGGCTCGGAAGTGGAGGCGTGGCAGCCTGACTTTGAAGGCTGTGTTCTAACCACCCTGAGACACTGCTTCTATTGTGGCTTTGCTTGTATCACACAAATGGTATGTGCCATAGGTCAGTGCTTCTCAAAGTTCTTGGTCAATAGGTTATTAGGTTGAATGTTACCAGTTTGATGTTACCTAAAAGGGAGTTCTGTGGCTAATTAGATTTGGGAAATACTAAGTTTAATGAAATAAAGCATGTTACTTTACTTTTTGCAGCCAAATGTGCACTGTGATTCTCTAAGGTTGGTAGATGAAGAAGGCGTTAGCATTTCCCAGACTTATTTGTATGAGATTTGTATAGATTAAGAATGTAGGCTGGACGCGAAGGCTCATGCCTGTAATCCCAGCACTTTGGGAGGCTGAGGCGAGAGGATAGCTTGAATCCAGGAGTTTCAGACCAGCCTGGAAAACATGATGAGACCCCTGTCTCTACAAAACAATACAAAAATTAGTTGAGCATAGTGGTATATGCCTGTGGTCGCAGCTACTTGGGATGCCGAGGTGAGAGAATCACTTGAGCCCAGGAAGTCAAGGCTTCAGTGAGCTGTGATCACACTACTGCGTTCTAGCGTGTGCAATAGAGTGAGACCTGTCTCAAAAACAAAACAACAACAAAAAATGTGTCTGGCAGCATAAAACATATAACATACATATGCTATTTATGTATGAGTGTCCATATGTCTGTAAATATGCCTTATGAAATACCACCAATGTGCATTTATTTGACTCACACAACAAGACGTCTGGGGCAGGGGAGCCCAGGGTCAGGCTCCTTTCTCTTTTCCTTTCTGTTCTGTTCACAGCAAGCTGGCATTCACTGCCATGCTTGTCACTTCATACACACCAGATTTTGCTGCACCTCCAGGCTTTACAGCTGTATTCCACAAAGGAAGAAAAAAGAAACAAGCAGTGCCAGCACTCCCACTTATAATTCATTGACCAACACAGTGGCATAAAGGCCACCCTATAGGACCACCCCCAGCTGCAGGGAGCCTGTGAATTAGGGTTTTTACTTTTAAGCCTCTGTATCAGTGAGTTCTGATGTAGATAAATTGCAAAAGTTGATTCTCACTCACATGATATGTCATCAGCTGCAGGTTGGCTGCAGTTCTGCTCAGTATGTCTTCTTTATTTGGGGGCTCAGACTGAAGGATCAGCCCCTCTCAGGCCATGCCCTTCTCATGGCGGAGGGAAAAAGGAGGTGGCAGAACCATGTGATTGCTATTGAAGACACACTCAAAAGTGGCATTTGTTACTTTCCCCACATCCCATTGGCCAAAAGAAGTCACATGCCAATGCGGATGTAAACAGGGCAAGGAAGCACAATCCTCTTACAAAAGGGGTCACAGATATGTATATCAATATAATCTTTCCTAATATAATAAAAGCAGGCAAATGAGAATAGGTGAGGAAATGGAAGTTGAATCATCAACCTGGTTGCTACAGATCACACACACGTGCTCTAGCTTTTCATTTGCTTTTAGAGCATTTCACAGGACAAGTATTCACATCCTTTGGGAACTATAGTTTTGAGCCACATCAAGTCTTGTTTTTTTTTTTGTTTTTTGTTTTTTGTTTTTTGTTTTTTTTGATAGGGTCTTACTCTATCGCCCAGGCTGGAGTGCGGTGGCATGATCTCAGCTCACTGCAGCCTCGACCTCCTGGGCTCAGGTGATCATCCCATCTCAGCCTCCATGAATAGCTGGGACTATGGGCACACACCACCATGCCCAGCTAGTTTTTGGATTTTTTGTAGAGATAAGCTTTCGCCATGTTTCCCAGGCTGGTCTCAAACTCCTGGACTCAAGTGATCTGCCCATCTCGCCCTCCCAAAGTGCTGGGATTACAGGCATGAAGCACTGCACCTGGCCATTGTCCTTTTCATAAAATAACTATCTATAGAAAAATTCCGGTATAAAATATTCTTTAATATGTGAATTATGTCAGAGAATATTATTAGACAGGTTGTATCTTGCCATACGTTAAAATCCACCTTTAAATCAAGGTGATATACATGAGCAAAGCTTATTTTTAAGCCAGGAGAATTTCAGAAAATGCAGTCATGTATAGTTATTAAAATTATTTTTTTCTTCTGAATCAGGTGCTATCATATCATGCAACATGTTCAAAAGCTGAAGTTGACAAGTTTAAGGTAAGGAAGAAGATGGTTTCCTTATTGGTGCTTACAGTTAAACTTCTCTTGGCTTCCTGAGCTCTGTCATTTGCCTCTAGAGAATTAATCCTGCTCATTGGGAGCTGGAGGACTAGCACTGGGCAAAGGTGTATTTGTATATTTCTGTTTTAGAGGGGAAGAGGGACTTATATATAACTGAGTAATCATTTTGTAATCATTTACATGATTCAGTATTTCTTCCCATTTATTAAGAAAACACAATATCAGGGGAAAAAATCTGTAATATGGTGAGAGTCAGGACACCTGGTTTTGGCATCGGTTTTACCTCTAATTTGCTGTTCAGTTAAAAACTTAGGGCTGTATTTCCATCTGTAAAAATATATGACCAGATTGAGATAATAATAGCTAACACTGTGTGCCAGACGTACTACCAGGCATTTTACCTGCATTAATTCGTTTCATCCTCACAATCCTGTGAAAAGCAAACTGTTTTACAGATGAATAAATGGAAGCACGGAGATGCCAGGCCACGGTCAAACAATTGTAAGAGGTGTAGCAATCTGGCCCCAGAACTGGAGTTCTTAACCACTGTGCTTCCCTACCGCACAGGGTGATCCCCTTTCAACTCCAACATCTGATGAGTCTATGAATGAGTGTTAGATATTCCTTATCACCTTAGTTACTACCATTTCCTTAAGTGCAATTCAGAATTCTTGCTTGTGTCCCTGCACTCCTACCAGGCAGTTTAACAATGAGCAAAACACTGGAGTAAGGGGAAATTGATTTCCTTTCCTTTTGAAAGTTTTGGTGCCTGTCTTTTTACATATAGGTGGCGGTTCAGAAAATTATCAGGAAAAGCTACCACAGTCATGAGAAAGATCATGTTTTGTATTGCAATATTAGAATGTAATATCACTTGGTGATGGCTATTTTTCTGAGAGTCCCATTTGCATATATATGGTGCAGAGACCACTGGGCCTAAGAATTGAATCAGATCATTAGAACTGAGCACATGAATGATGAAAGGGAGCAAAGGAAGTTGTTTGTTCCAAACACTGAGCGTAGGGATAAAAGAACTCCTTGCAAGGGCCAGAAGCAGCACATATACTGTGAGCATAGGAACTACTTGGGCTCCATCCAAGGATAGGGTCTATTATTGACTTAGATGCTTTGGGGAAAGACCTACAATTGTAACACAGATAAAAAGGGAGGGATAAGGTGACAGCTGACAGCAGAGGGAGGAGACAGAACAACTAAAACCACAGCAGTCAGGGCCCATTTGTTGCAGAGGAAACCATCCTGCATACCAGCTTGAACTCAAGCTCCATCAGGACAGCACTAATTGTATGTTTTATTCACTGCTGTATCTCTCCTTCCTTTTATGGTCCTTGGGATATAGTAACACTCAATAAATACTTGTTGAATGGATGAATGAATGGATGGATAAGCGAATGAATAAATAAATCCAAAGAGTACCAATGGTTCTAGTACTCAAAGCAATTAGTCATTAATTTTAAAATGGTGATAATATATAATTATTTTATATATTTCATATAAATTTTACTTAATGTATATAAATTTTATAAATATTTCCATCAAAAATATTTAAACCTTTTTTATTTTAGCCAATAAAGTTCAATTATTCAGAAATCCTGTTTATGAAAATATCCAATTCCTGCTAAAATGCTCATATAATGTTTATATTATATTTTTGCTGTTATTATAATTATCATCATTGCTAAAAGAGGGAAGTGGTAGGCAAGAAGAAAGACAGCAAAGATGATAATATGAGCTTTGACTCATATGACCAAATATGACTGCAAGAGCTGCCCAGAGATATAGCAGGCCAAAATCCATAGTCGTTTACTTTTTTTTTCTTTTGAGACAGAGTTTGGCTCTCTGTCACCCAGTCTGGAGTACAGTGGCACAACCTCGGTTCACTGCAACCTCTACCTCCTGGGTTCAACTGATTCTCCTGCTGCAGCCTCCCAAGTAGCAGGGATTACAGGCACATATCACCATGCCCTGCTAATTTTTGTGTTTTTAGTAGAGACGGGGTTTCACCATGTTGGTCAGGTTGGTCTCGAATTCCTGACCTTGTGATCTGCCTCCCAAAGTGCTGGGATTACAGGTGTGAGCCACTGCGCCCAGCCTAGCTGTTTACTTTCTAAAGGCACCAACATTCAGGCTTAATATTTTGCTTAAAGAAAACATTGCCCTGGAATTTGGTATGCATTTCTATTGTTAGCTCACAAATATACTAAATATGAAGTATTTAAATTTGAGAAAAAAGGGTTATTTCATCTTAAAATTATCAAGATTGAGAATTTAACTGATTTACTCTAGATTTTATCATGAAAGATATTAGCTAGTATCCTATTACAATGTAATTGAGATATAATAGATCATTTTAACCATTTTAAAATGGGAGTTTTCTTGATATATACAGTAAATAAAACATTATTCTAATTGGTAGTTGATGTCTGTTATAACTGCAGCAATAACATTAAAATGTAGTGGGCTTAAAATAATCCTGCACGTAGACAGTGAAAAGCGTTTACTGAGATTCCAGGCTGGAATACATGCAATGGCAGTTTTCTAACATTGTAGCTAAATAACAGTAAATATGTGCTTTGTTTTGACCAATATATATGACAAACCATGTTTACGTTCAAGTATATTGTCATTCTTCCTGTCTTCAGTACTTTTTAAACAAAGATGATTGTAAAAAAATTTTTTTTTTAATGTGCAATGATTTGAAGTCTGGAATCAGAGTTACCCATGAGATTTCATGAGTTAAAGCAGGGGTCCTCAACCCAGGCCATGGACTGGTACTAGGCCACACAGAAGGAGGTGAGCAGCAGGTGTGCAAGCATTACCACCTGAGCTCCACCTCCTGTCAGATCATCAGTGGCATTAGATTCTCATAGGAGTGCAAACTCTATTGTGAACTGTGCATGTGAGGGATCTACGTTGTGTGCTCCTTATGAGAATCTAATGCCTGATGATATGAGGTAGAACAGTTTTATTCCAAAACCATCCCCACACTCCCACTCCTCCCAGGTCCATGGAAAAATTGTCTTCCATGAAACTGGTCCCTGGTGCCAAATAGGATGAGGACCACTGAGTTAAAGGATGGCTGAGTCCCAATGTATTGGACTATACCCAACCAGATTAGTGATCAGTGATTCAGAGCTTAAGCCAGAGTTTGGGAAGAAACTGATTCATCCAGCGCTGACAAAAATCTGGAGGTCAAATTTTACACACGTACGTATGACAGACTTCAGTTGGAACCCAAGCTGCACCACATCTGGGATGCAGAAATGTCTGGGAGACAAGTGAGTTGTAGTTATTTATATGAGAAACTAACAGGCCTTCTGAGTCAAGAACTCTTCCTCATGAAAGTTAAGGCCACAGACCTCAGTGTCTAGATGATTCCAAGTTCAGCATGAAGTTTTTACCTTGGATTTATCCCTCACCTCAGCCTCCCATGGATCCATGTTCTTAGCTGAGAATGTGAGTAAACACAGAAGGCATGGACTTTGGTATAGTTTCAGTGCATTAAATGCTCCTGATAGAATGAAGGTCAGCATGCCAACAGCACACAACAGAAGGCAGCAGCTTAATGAAGGAAGCATCACTACGGACCCGTGGCAGGGGCCCTTCCTACCTGTGTGACCAGCAGAAGCTGATGGCATCGATGGAATCAATGCAGGCTCAGTGGTCACATTTTAAGGACAGGTAAGGTATACCCTGAGTACTCCCAAACATAAGTAGAGAGATGGAGACTCTGTACTATTGGAGAATGTGATATATACACGATTAATTACTCTTAGTTTGGTACCATTTGTACTCAGAGATTGTGGGGTCTACAGGAAGATTGATTTCACATAAGACAAACCTGTAGTGAATCTTTAATAATCATTAATGCTAGGCTGATGCCATCTTAGCCTTCCTCATATCTGGTCTTCCTATTTCACACCCCTTTATGTTTTGGGATTTTCTCCCCCTATTCTAGAATGCCTTGTTAGGGGGAGCATTGTCGTTCTGTTTTATTCTGATAACCCTATTACTTCTGTTGGGAAAAATTTCCTTGAGGAGTGTGTAGTAGTGATGGCTGAGAGAATGGGATTAGAGTGTGAAAACCTTTCTAGAAGTGTCCTTGGACTGTCCAGCAAGAATAAATTAGATAAAACAACATATAATTACTCATCCAAGAATGTCAGAATTTGGGTTTATTTTTCCTGATTCTGATATATCATTTATACTTCAAGAAACAGTCTTTCTTGTAGGTTCACCTATACACAAAAAGATCACAGAACTTCCTGGAACTAATGAATTAACCATTTTGAAAGTCTGATTCAATAAATTATCCTTTATGGGTTGATTGTCCTGTGCATCTAATGAGGAAACCAGGATCTAAAAAATGGTTTTTAATCCTCATTAACATTTACTGATCTTCCATGAACTTGAAATAAGAAAGTTATATGCAGAAAATTTGTGCAGATTTTAGTGAATGTTTATATCTCTGCAGCTCTGTGCTAACAGGAATAATGTATAAAGACCATATTGACAATTACATCTCCTTGAAGATGGCTGGTTTAAAGGCTTTCAATAACCTAAAGATGCCAGCTGTGATAACATAAGAAAATGAGTTTAGTACCCCAATTATATGCTCCCGTAATTTTATGGACTTTCCTTAGATTCCAATGCGGTGGACAGACCAAACAATTATCACTATATATTGCTAGTTTACCAATTAAAATCAACTCATGGACGTTGTGGTGTTATATTGCCACCTTGTATCATCCCTTCCTTCAGTTGAGAACTGCATGGGTTACAGCTGCAATCAGAGATGAACTCATTTACAGCACTATAACTGCCTCAGTAATTAAGCACCAATAACTCAGGTTGGGGTTTGGGTTTGGACTACCTCATACGTATTTCAAGTTTTCAATGTTAATGCCTAGGCCACAAATTAATATCCTGGTAAATAAAATAAAATTAAATAAAATGCCAAGAATAGGTATTCCTTGCGGCGTTTATATCCTGAAATAAGAATGAGTGCATCAAAAATAGGATCTTATGGCCTCCTTTGCAGACTGAGCAATAGGATGTGATTTACTAGGCTTAAAAAATAAATTAGATTTGAGAAGACACTTTAATCCATGAAATAGTCTAACGTGTATAATAAGAAGCTTCAGCCCTCAAGACTGCCTTTACAGCTATGCCAGGAGATGTGTCTGCCATGTGCCCTGCACTAGGGCCCCTTGCACAGCAGGCAGGTGCAGGGCTGCCCCCCTCCCCTTGGCTGGCCAAGTGCATGGGGTGCCTTTTAGTAGTTGATCTGCCAGGTGGTGTTCCTTTCTCCAGTTGGCACAAAGGCACTACACACGCTAGCCATCGCCCTGTGCAATCAATTTCTAAGCCCTGGAAGAGCCCAATCCTTGCAGCGGCCCCTTGCAGAGGCAGAGTGCACTATGCAGACAGAGGGTAACACCATGGCATTTACCCAAACTCAGGTGACACAGAGAATGCCGAAGAGGAAGAGGGGTAGACCTGAGTCCCATGGACAGCTGCGGGATGGCAGAGGCCGGGGACCTTACTACCCACCCCATCCGTAGGGGCACCTCCAGCTCCTCCCCGTCAGGGCGAATGACCCATAGAGGCTCCTCCACAGCCAGGGATAAAGCAGGACTTCTGGGTACCAGAAAGAGGGCAGGAGCTTTGTCTTGTTTCTCTGCAGTCTCAGTTCTCATGGCCTTCCTGAAATGCTACCTTCTGAAATGCCAACAGTGGCTTTCCAGCGCATCTCGGCTCATTTCTAAGGTTGTTTAAAAGATTACTTCGAAGCCATATAAAAGGAATTCGGTACCTAGCCTATGCTGTCTCCTCTTCTGTGCCCGCCTTTGGAATTTAGGAAGCTGTTTTGACTTTAAATAGTATTTATGCCAAGTTTAATATCCGAGTTTTTGCTTTGTTTTGTTTTGTTTTGTTTTTCATCGTCAGGGAAAGTTATTGAACCTTCACCAGGAAATTGACTGCAGAGAAAACAGCTGCATCAGCACCCTAAAGGGCATCTCCTGCTCACAAGCAGCGGCAGAGCCGGGTGGCTTGCACTGATCAGGACGCATCCATAAATATGCGGAGTGCTTTGTGTTCAAATGTCCAGCTCTCTTTATGAATTGTGTCTTAATCAAATGCCACATCAGAAAAAGGATGGTTGTACTTTGTCACTCTTGAGTATTGAAGATAGTGGCGGAGGGCGGGAGGAGTGGGTGCTGAGCATGAGGGGAACCAGGTCTGCAAGCCCAGGCTGGTCTTTCCTCCTGCTGAGCTAAGCGGCTAGGGATTGAGGGCCCTTCAGGGACCCGCCTGACCAAAATACATCCTGTGGTGACCCTGACCTCCTCTCACATCAACTTCAGCAGCCACTGTTTGTCACTTCTATTTGAAAACAAAGCAAGGACACTGTCCCCACAAGGTCACTGTGAGCATCTCCTTTCCCTGGGAGGAAGAGTGGGCCTGGAGGGTTTTCTCCTATCTTCTCCCTCCCTCATGTTAGCACAGCAGAGTTCACTGCATTCCCTAAGTGTCACATGGGAAAGCGCAGGAAGTCTGAACCTGAGGCAGTGAAATACAGGAGGGTTCATTTTTGTTTCAGAGTGCTAGGAACAAAGCGGCGACAAGTCCTGAAGGTGCAATGGAGAGCAACAGTGTGGCCCAGTGAGATCCCTGACTCCTGAACTGTGAAGGGAACTGGAGAGGTTAAAGTCATCAGAACCTTCCAGAATGCTGGGGCATCTGGGACTGTATCACTTTATCTTCTTTTTGGTTTTCCTCTAATTAGATCCATTGATAACTCTACCTGTGGAGTCAGGAAATGAAGAACACATAGCCCCTCACCTCAGTGAGAGGGACTTGGGTTAGCCATCACAATGGGTGGCCTTCCCTCTGCTGTTCACTCAGTATGCACAGAGCTACAACCTCCTGGCTGTTGGGCTTCTGTAGCCCTCAATCTCCAGTTGCACACTTTGGCTATCATTGTACAGTCATCATCACCCGCCCCCAAAATGCAGTCCTGTCCATTCTGTATTCCAAACATCTCCTGCTCCTGTCCATCCTCACAGCCTTCACCAGTTCAGATCCTCATTCTCCCTCAGGCAGGCCATTATTGTACACTGCTCTCCTAGCTGGGCTCCCGCCTCCTGCTGTTGACCCTATCCCAGATCCATCCTGTGCAGAGCTAACAGATGAACAGATGAACGCTTCTGTTGGCGTAGGTTCCAGCTCTCAAAGTTTAGTATCTTCTAGAAGCCTCTAAATTCTTTCAATTTGAATTATTTAATTGGACATTAAAAGTATTCCAAACTAACTTTCAGCTCACTTTTCCAGCCTGATTCCCGTGCTCACACTGAGCCATCCTTAATCAAATAGTTCTACTTGGTGTTTTCTGCCCATTCCCTGTCCTCTTATATGTTTGCACCCATCCTTCTTCCTATCTGTATATATAAAGCCCTAACAATCGATCTGACCCTTCTCAACTGCCCCCTTCTCCATGAAGTCATTCCTGCTGTCCTTCAGTTAAAAGTGACCTTCTCATTTGCCCTTCTTCCCGCCATATTCATCACTTTCCACCTTGCAATATAAATCTTGGTGCACCTGTCTACTCAAATGATTAAAGCAGATGCATTTTTAGGAGAGAATCCTAGACTTACTCATTGGGTAACCCTTATGTCACCTAAAGCTATGCCTTGCACCTGGGTGCTGGAGAAATTTCTACCTTGTGACCAAATTCCTTGAAATCTTTGCCATTTTTATGGCAAAAGAAATTATAATGCTTGGGTGGGATTTTGAACAGGGACCTATGACAATGGAAATTTCTGACAATTTCGTCCCAACCCTTGCTTTATGCTGTTTGAAACCCCTTGTTTTTATGTTCCTGGTTGTTGTCCTGTGTACCCTAAACTATATGAAACATAAAGGAATTCCTTTCCTTTGTTTAGCATGGGCACTGGCCCTATCCTCTTTGGAGCGTGCTATAGTAATAGTGTCTCTCTTCCCTGCTGGGGGCAAAAGCCCTGTGCCTGTAACTCTTAGTTGATTTAGCAGTCTCTTTACTATTATGTAAGTTTCTTCATGCGTGTATCCTGCTACCACCACCCTGCTGACTAAATTTTTTAAACCTATTTTTTTGACCTTCAGAACACCTAATACTTCATTATTTGTATTTGTATTTACTATTTTATATAGTTCTATATTCTGTCTTTTCTGTTTTTGAAATCATGCTCTGGTTTGGCTGTTCTTCCTATTTTTTCTCAGTTGGAAATAATTCATCCAAAATCTTTTAAGTGTTTGTGAATCGTAACTCTTTTGGTCTCAAGACACCCTGTGAAATAGGAAGTTAGGAGACAATGTCTGGCCAAAGGGTTTTCTGCAGTCTCAGTAGCCAGACCTGCCCTTTTAACAGTCTTTGTAAGACCATGGACACAGTAAGACAAGAGCACGCAAATGTATAAAAAGACAACGCAGCCACCAGACCTTTTGGTTGATTTCCATTTCTAGGCTTCAGGTTTCCTCATCTGCAAAACAAAACCATTTCTAGCTAAAAAATGCTATAATTTTATGAACCTATAAAATTCATCTCTAGGAGAAAAGGGGAAAATAAAACATAAAATAGCATAAATATTGACAAAACATTTAGGGGTTTTTATGATTTTTGAATACTCAAATTTTTGAATCCAAGCTCTGTTCAAGATAACTCAGTTTGATTTAATTACATAAAAGTAATTTCCAAAGCCCCTCATGACTGTATTATATTTGCAAGGTAATATCATAATACTCATGAGGAAGATATGTGATTACTTGGGTAAAACAAGAGACTCAATCTCATCAGTCTCAAAACTATACACTAATGCTACCTATAAATGTTTAAATAATAAAAATGTCTTAAATAATAAGAAATAGCAGTGTACAAAAACATGTACGTGTCCGTCGTCTCACTTGAAGCTCACAAAGTCTTGGTGAGGGCAGGGTTAGCATATCTCCATTTTACGTAGAAGGCAACTAAGGATCAAAGAACCAGAAAGAAAAATGGAACCCCTCTGCTTTGATTTTTCTTCTGCAATGTTTTGTGTGATCTTGAAGACAATGCTGTTCTTCAAGTGGTGGAGTAGGAAAATGGAAACAATGTCATGGAGTTTCATTCTTAAGTCATTTATTTTGATTCAGCTATTATTCTTGGAATCTTGGTGGCATTTTGACATGTTGGGGGTCAAATAAGCATGAATGGTAATGACGTCTGAGAAAGGCAGACAGAATTGTCGGCTGAACTTAACATATTGACTTTTAGCAAGACTGTTTATGGTACTCTTTGGGCAATTAATATGTAATGTTGTTTTATTAGAAACTTCTTTTTGCATTGTGGTTGTGCTATCCATGCGACATTTTGCCCTGGAGGTTTAGATTGCTTGGAAACCTAAGGAAATTGGAAACAGAAACATTATGGAGACATTGCATCATTCTTAGCAAGAGAGTATATGATTCATTATTCTGACATCTCGCCTGTCTTCCTTACAGTCTGATTGGCTATCTAGCTGTATCGAAATCTCTTGACATCTGGAAAGCTCAGAGGAAAAAGAGCAGTCCCACTCTATTATCCTGTGCTCTCCAGGCCTGCCAAGTACCTTGTACGAAAGATAACAAGGATAGGAGATTGCAAACATCAGTTTCATGATAAAGCACTTGTCAGGTGATAAAGTCTTATGTTTAAGGCATGAGCACTTATGAACTAGAGACTATTTGGGGGAAGATATGAAGTGAAGAATGTGAGACTGGGCTTGCATTTTTTATGATATTTCCTATAGTGATACTTGATATTGGGAACATCATGGATGGTAATCTGCACATCTGAAATATGATGATTTTAACATAAAACTCTCAAGGTAAAATTTTAAAGACTTTTCAAAATTTTTAGCTATTCTGAATTAGCTCCTGATACTGTTTCAATTTGTGTGTGTGTATGTGTGTGTGTGTGTGTGTGTGTGTGCACGTGCTTCAACTTAATGGGATAGTCATATGATTTGGGGTTTCAACTCTGGCTTTACAAAAGGATCTCATGGCAATTCATTGTCTCCAAAGAGAGAAGCAAATGGAAAAGCCCTGAGAAAACAGGGTCTGAGATGAAGCACTTTGGCCACTGGGTGCCATCCTTGCTCCACGTAAGGATTTGCTGTGCCACATTTCTAGGAAAATGGTTAAAACCCCAAAGACAGTAATTTAAAAGTAATTTTGAGATATAATAATGTTTGTGTGTACGCATGACCTGGAATATGTTAGTGACATGGACAGCTTATTCATTTGCCCAGGCACAAGGTGGAGGGACTGGGGGACTCTCCCCTTTGGTTTAGCCTTGAGAACAAAGCCTGGGTAAGGCCCTTGTGCTTGCTGTATCCCAGTGAGGCAGCCAGTTGGTGGCCAAGGAGGCACCGTGGAGGTCTGGTGACTGTTGATGAGGTGGTGCAGTAGGCATCTGGAGGTCAGCAGGTCAGATGCTACATTAATTCTTTTTATTGTGGTGTGTAATTGCAGCATGCATGCAGCCAGGAGACTTGAGCCTCGCTGTCTGTGTGCCTGCACTCTATCCCTTCAATGCATTCATTTCCTTGCCAGAGCTAATACAGCCATCAAGGACTCCTTCTCTTCCCTTTCCCTGGAATGCTGCATGTTGGTGAAATGGTAGCTCTGTTGAGGTGCTTTTTGTTTCCCTAGAAGCAGTTCATAACATTCACAAAGACACCACCTTAGCCAGATATCAGAACATCTACAGTCAATACACAACATCTGTGCAGGATTTTTCTGTCTTTGGATTTGATACCCATATCTATATACAACCAAGGAATTAAACTCAGCATTATGAACAAGAATAGTCACAGAGAATATTCTAAGACTGTCCTGTAATTCAGGATGATGTTTCCATCCAGGGACTAAAGCATTTCGTTGAGACTAAAAGGAATTAGGCTGTGAACAAGTCAGAATTTTAATAAAAATTGAAAGTCTATTACAGTCCCACTGTAACAGAAAACTCTCGAATCGTTTCTATAAGACCACATGGTAGAAGGGATCTAAGTTCAAAACAGGTTTCACCTCATCCCCCCAGGCTGGGGGCCCCAGCATCTGGCCTCACGCTGGCTCTGAAAGCCTTCCCAGAGCAGCATCCAGAGGTACTTCTTTACAGTCACTATAATTAAATCCACACCCGTGAAAGGCGAAAGTCTGAGAAGCGCTGGTAAGAACTTACAGTGAGGCTGTGTTCAACCTATCCAGGGATAAGAGGTTTAATACTGTTCTGTCATTAAGCATCTACAGGTGGACGGACTTTAAAATACATTTCCTGGGCTTTCTGTAGGATAACATGATACCAATCATTATACATTTTCAAATATTACTGTTCACTAAGAGAAATCCTATGATAAGCACAGCATTTTTGCTCATTCCAAGTACTTTCCTAGCTCTTATTTCATTGAATGTTAAGAGCAAGGCTCTGAAGGAGGCATCAGTGGCTCTATTCCATTTAAGGATCAGGCAGCTAAGAGAGATGTTACGCTGCCAGTTTGGGGACCTTGGTTCATGCTGCTGAGGCCCTTTTCTTGGGCCCCAATGTATGCTCAGTCTACTCCATGTGACAGTCATCTGGAAAATAAACATTTACTGAACATTTTACCAGCTGCCAGGCTTGTTTTTGGTGCCTTACCTGTATTAATTCCTTTAGTCTTCACAAAAACCCTACTATTATTTTTCTTATTTTACAGATGATAAAACTGAGGTACAAAGAGAAATGCCCAGGTAACTACATTGCACACATTAAGAAATTGAGATATGGGTGGGCATGCTGAATTTGTAAGATCCTTTTTGAAATGACGTGGAATGCTTTTTGTTTGAGATTCTTCTGGCCTTGGCTTGACCCTCTCCTTATCATCTGATTGTGAGCCCTTGAATAATCTTGATTTACTTTCTCGATAGATGAGTTCAGGTTTCAACAGATCTTGCTAAGAATGTTTTGGCTTGTTTGTGTGTTCGTTTGTTTGTTTTAAGGTTACATACTTTGAAAAGTAATCCAGCCCCATTGCTTGAGCAGGTATGATTCCTTAGCCTTCAACATTCTGGAATATCAACTTCAAGGAATATGTTTGTGGGCGCTGACAGCACTTATTTTCTCCAAAGGGCAAATTTCAAACAATTCCCGTGCTGAGTGATCCCATTCCTCTTGCTACTAGGTTCATTTTCCTAACATATACTATAATTCACCTCTGGCCTTCCTGGAGATGGAGATGGGTTTTGTGAAAACCAGGCTTTGTGATTTCTACGGGAACAGGTGGCCGTCCTCAACACTTGGGCTTAAGTGTGTCAAACAACTCTGTAAACCACTGAAGCTGGCTTTTGAGGAAAACCACTTTTTACTCTTCCCCTGACCACCAGCAGAAAAGATTTAGAATTCGGAAACAAACGAGAGGAGCATGAGAGGTTTTCTGTGATGACATTGCTCCAATGTGAATTTAAAGGGAACTTCTTTCCCTTTAAAACCATGAAGAAATGTATGCTTCTGCCTGAAATATCTTTTAAACCATCAGTGGTCTTCTTGAAAACAGCTTTCCTCCGGTTCTCTAAGGAGTTGTGTGTGAGGGCAAAAGCCGGTTATTTTGATAACCCTGAAAGACCACAGGTCCACTATTCTAGTGTTAGCAGTGGCCCTGTCTGCCCTGGGGTGCAAGCAAGCTTCTCTCCCCATAGGAACTCTTTCTCTTCTTGTGTGGTAAATTCATTTGTGGGAAGGCAGGGTTGAAAAGGGCCCAGGGTCTCAGATGTAAAATCTCCTTCCTCTACATAGTATGCAAAAGCCCAGAATCTTCCCAGGAAGTGTTAACAAATGAGACTACAGTGCACACCAAAAGGAAAACCTGCCCCCACACAATGAGCTCCTGCAAAACCATCTGCTACCCTCAGAGCCACTTGGTCATTGCTGGGGCTGGCTGCTGTGACTCTCTACTAAGCACCCAGGTGACCCCTTGGGCCAAATATGAAAAGCCTCACATTGCACATGGAGCTCTTGGGTGCTCACTGCAGACTGGCTTGCCCTACAAAGGGGTAAAAGTGGCCTCTGGCAGAGCCTAGGTTTCTCATCTTTCAGCAACTCCTTCTAGAAGGGAACTACACATTCCCAAGTTCCAGTTTGGAAAATATCAGGGGCATTTTCTGATTGGCCTACTTGGTTCACATGTCCATCCCTGGACCAGTCAACTGTGATGAGGAGTGTGTGCTTAGAAAAGTGTGTCAGTTGGAAAAATCAAATCTAGGTGGAAATATGGGGTTGCAGCAGAAGAAGGGCCAGTTCTAGAAAGGAAAGAGGTACCTGGTGGAGAGTATCATAGCTGTCCTTCACAGTACATGCAGGTAACTTTTGCATGACCCCATGCCCTCTTTTATGGCAGGCAGGCATTTCCTGGGATACAGGTGAGATGCTCACGAGAGCCTCTTCATAATGTCTAGAAACTGGATGACACCCATGAGTGATCGCTCTGTCTGCTGAAGTGGTTCCACAAGTGATGTTGGCTATATCGCATCATTGAAAAGAATGTTCTACTATGTCCTTAAAGCATTTCTATTTCCACAACTAAATAGAAATCAGGGGTGACCCCAATGATGCTCACCCTGATTTGGCTCTCAAACTTACCCAAATATTATAAGGCAAATAAATAAAACTTTTAGGGACATGCCAATTAAATTGGCCCAGGAACTCCTCACTAATGACTAGCGCATCAGGTCTTCTCAGGTCAGCCTCTTTCTCTTGTGTTTGAACACTGTAGTCTCTGATATATATAAAAGTCCCTGCAACTGGATCAACCAATAACCCACAGATTTCTTCTAGTCATTTCTTCACAAATTTATTGGGACCTGATAGAGAATTAAGGAGATCAGACAGGCCAAACATCCCTAGATCTGATATTTGAAACTCATAGTAAAATAGCTCAACTCCTAATCTACTTCCTGGCCTCATTAGAATTCAATTAGTAGAAGGACATTCCTTCCTAGAGGCTCGTTGGCAGATTTGTGTGTGAACAGTTAACCCGGTGTTAACAAAAGCAGTTACTTGTATCCAAACAGCTCTCTCCAGCTGCAAAGATGAATCCCAAAGCTGTTTAGACAGGACTGTGCTTATCCTCCCACCAGGATGCAAATATTTTAAGTGGACAGAGTGAGATAAAATGCAGCCAATGCTGCCCCTGACACTGACCACATCCTGTGCCTGCTGGATTTTTGGACTTGAAGGTCAGGGGAGGAAGGTGAAGGAAGGGACGCTGGAGACAGGGAGGCAAAGAAAATCCTCCATGACTTTGTTGAAAATTATTTTCCAAATAAACAAAGTTGGGCTTTAAAATGTATGAACACAAATTCTATCAAAGTATGTGGAAATACCCATATATTTCTTGAACAGGAGGAACTGCTCATCAGACCATAAAAAGCAGGAGATTTGAGAATAGGACAACCTTGAGTTGTTGTTGTTGTTGTTGTTTCTTTCTTTCTTTCTTTCTTTTTTTTTTTTTTTTTTGTCTGCAGTATTTTCTGCAATGTTCTTCAGATGCCTGAATGTAGACTTAGGGAGATTTATTTTTCTTCTAACAGGGTATGTTATAGTTGTCACTCAGCCTTGAAATAGTCTTTCCCTCCAGTGGACCATCAGGCCAGTAATATATTTGCGTAGCTATTCCCAACTGTCACTCCTCTGCCAGCCTTCATGTGTCAGCACTGCACAGTATGCCCAGCCAGCCAATGGCAGGCCTTGAAGCTGCTGCCTTTAAGGGACTTGTTTTCAAAATATTCGCAGTCACCCAGCAACAGGAAAGGGAATTTCATTGGCTCTCTCGCTGTCAGCTGGAAAGGAGGATGATCCAGATGGGCCTCAGCTGTGAAGATCAAGATGAGACATGGGGGGCGGGGCAGATGTTTGGACACAGAAGCCTCTCAGTGGCAAATGTGGTATTTTATAAGTATCAGATGAAGCAAAGTTTTCATCCATAAAAATCAAATGTAAAAAAGTGGCACCATACCAGGGCAGGTAGTTTTCATCTGCAGTGTCATAGGATGCATACAAGATAGATGTTGCCTCCCGCCCAGTCTTATCTGCCTGATAAAGGGAAGTGTTGCTGAGGGATAGGAAGGGCCTCTGTGGAAAGTGAATTAGGGCTTTTGGTGTGGAAGCAAGCTTCTCTCTGCCAGGACTAACATGCCATGTAGAGTGGGTATTCTAAATGCAAAGCAAGTTCCCAAAGTTACTCTATCACAATCTGATCCTGTGAATTATCTTGCCCTTAAAAAGTTTGTCATTCTGCTTGACTCTTCAAGCTGATTTTTCTTCCTCAGAGAAAAGCAAAGGAGAACCGAGGAACTAGTCAGGGTTACCTGGGCCTTGAATAACAGGCCATGGTGCCAGCTGTCTACTCTAATTTCTCCTTCATGTGGACCTGGGCTATTCAAAGGGAAAGACAAGGTTTTCCTCTTTCTGGTTTTACTCTTTTGTTGTTACTATAACACAGAAAATCAATATTAATGGAACGTATATGTGAATCAAAACAACTAGGGAATGCTCTGAAAAGAACATGCTGTAAAACAGACAAGAAAAAATAAATGATTAAATTATTGACATTCAGTCCTAGCTGAGGATCTGCCCTCTCAGCACTTCCGACTATACGTTGGAAAGACATTCACTTTCAATGACAACAAACAGTTAAACTGCAAATGCTTCAATGCCAGGAATCCATACATTAGTTGTCATTAGCTGCGGACTTGAGCCTAATTCAGGGCAAACAGTTTGATTTGTAAGAGTTCACTGAATATACATTCTTCACTGTCGTTCACCTAGGCATCTGCTCTTTCCCAGTTCAGAGCAGCAAAATGGAGGGAAGGTGCTTTTTGCTTTTCCAGAGAGCTAGTCAGATTGGAAATTAACCATAACTCACAGTTATGATAATCAACAATGGGCGAACATATTAACTTAGATTGCATACTATTGCATGCATGTTAATTCGGCAGACTCGCATTAACAAATTAGTGGGTGAATATCATTCCTGTGAACCTCTAATGGGTATAAATAATGATACATTCAGATTTGTCTTAGTTAGACTCTAAGCTACTTGAAAATTGCTATTATCTCTGGTGACTGACAAAACGCCTGACACATAATAGGCACTCAATAAAACATTTGTTGAATGACTAAAGCAATACATTGATGACTGAATTAATGAATTGATACGTAAACCCAAACTTCCAAATCCACCTGAGCTTCACAGATGATAAGCCTTGGAAAGCTGTGAAACATTTAGATCTTTTACATGTTTGGGTATATGCTAATAATGGAAAGTAAATTCAGGAGACCTGAGTTGTAATCTTGTTTATTCACAACTTTCTATGAGATAAATGTTATTATTACCTCATTTTATGGATGAAAAGACTGAAGCCTAAAGAGGTAAAATAAGTCACTGAAGGTCACAGAATTAGTAGATCACAGTGTAAGATTTAAATCCAGGTCTAATCCAGTGCTCATGTTGTTACCATTATAGGAGTCTATCCTGACACCTACGTATTTTTTGAGTAGTGAAGGAAGAACTCAGGGAACAGGACAGGCCACATTTCACCACAGCATTAACCCTTCTTCTGTTCCAAAGCCCAGAATAGAACATTGAAGAGAAAATGCTTATAAAATTCAGATACTATTTTGGAGATGATATGAAATACACTGAGAGTCATGATGCAGGCTGAATGGAAAACCTGAGCTCTCAACAGGTCACTGATCTCAGGTTGCAGTTTTTCACGTTCTGTTTCTTATGGTGAGTGCTGCAAAGGTGGGGAACTGCCTCATCTGGCTCTGATTTGACCATCACCATCACTAGATGTGGGTTCAAGTCCCAGCTCTGTCTCACATCCCACTGTGGGCAACACCTTAACCCCTGTGGGCCTCCCTTTCCACAGTCACAAAAGTGAGAACAGAAGAACCACCTCAAGGGGTTGTGTCAGGATTAAATAAGATGGAAATATGAAAAAACCTATATTTATCCTAGCACATCGTAGATGCTCAATAAATATTAAGTGCCTGTTTCTCCTGTACTCTTAAATAAGATGAATCTCATTTGTTTAGAATATTATAAAATGAGTCTACAAAGTCATCTCGTTTTTCTCTCTGGTCTTGCTTAATCAGTAAATTTTTGTTTCTTATTTAAAGAAGAGGAGAAATGGGTTTTCTCTTCCAGTAAAACTCTAGAAAATCTCAGACACAAGGAACAAATTTAAAGCTAGAAATCTACATTAGACACAGCTTTCTGAGGCTCCACCTCCCAGGCTTCTTCCCCAGCTCCCATTTCCCAGGGAAACTGCACTAATGATATGGACATTTCTGGGGCTTCCAGGACCTGCCAGATCAATGGGAGAAAGGCTTTCATAAATTGTAGATAAAGTCTTGGAATGTTTACCTACAGCAGAGGTTCTCATCATTTTTTGTGAGGAAGCGCTACTAGTCATTTACGTAAAGTTGGTATATTGGCAGGTGTAGGTTTTCAGGAAAGGTTCTGGGTGGAGCAGGCAGCCTGCCCCTTCCTGCTGAAAATGACAACCACCAAGGAGAAGGAAGTGTGATAGGAAGTAAGTCCATGAACAGGCAAATCCACTTATCAGCTAAAACTCCAAGATCAGTGAGTAGATCTAGATCTGACCCCAGGAAAAGCTTCTTTCTCAGACACATCAGAGCTTTGGAGAGCTTTTCTTTTCTTTTTTTTTTCTTACTCACTATGACTGTATGCACTAGAAAGGGGATAATTGGGATGCATAAGTGAGAGGCTTCCATCAGTGGCTCTCAGCTCTGGCTGGACATTAGACTTGCCTAGGGAAGGGAGCCTTTGAAAATAATACCAATACCTGGATGTCACCCCAGACCAATTTAAAATAAGTTGGGCAGTGGGCCAGAATTGATATACTTTTGGAGTCCCCAGGTGATTCCATAATAGAGCTAGGAATGAAAAGCACAGATCTAGCTAATATTTTCCAAACTGGTATCTCATAGAACACCGCTCCACAGAATATTAATAGATGTGCCACATGCCCACAAAAAGTGTTTTGGTACTAAAATAAAAATTTTAAAAAGCTATATTACATAGAGTTAAACAGGTGTTTACTGTACAATTTCTGAGACTTTCTACCCTTGTGGGCATTGTGCCTCAAATGGTAGAGTACTAACTTTACCCAGCCAGTTTTGACCACACCTTTTAGGAAGCCCATCAGCTGGTGGCTTCTCTAACAGTGTGCTAGGGAACACCAGTCTAAGCACATGCTGGCCTCGGACTTGGCCTTGGCCTTGGCCTCACATTGTCAAAAGAAAGGTAGAGAGAGTCTTGAGCCGAGGCATCCACCAGTGGCCATACTCTGTAATCTGAAATGCCACAGAACCATCCAGATCCTGGCACTGATATTATTTTGAGAACAAGCCTTTAATTATTATGCTCATCATTAAATAATGGTTGCAATAAAGACTTATCTCAGGAATTTCCAAAGAGCAAGTCACTTTCATTACAGTAATGTATATTTCAAAGCTGCTTCATTTTTTATAGTATTTCCACCCTGAAAAGAAAATTTGTTGCTGTTTTGAGTTATAAATTGCCCCCAAAGAAGGGGAGCTCCTAAAGATTCATATTGCCTTAGTATACCCAGAGACACTCAGAGAGCAAGTCTTTACCTCCAGCCAGGGATCTCTGAAAGGAGGTGGAAATAAAACCGAACTGACAGTGATATTGAGCTTGAGTATGTGCAGAAATTAACGATGTACTAACTATCTAACTGCCTAAAATAAAAACGGGTAGTCAGTGATTTGTATTTTACTGAGCAGAAGTGGCAAGGTTTCTTTTGTGCAGCTGAGATTATGTACTGTTGTAAATGAAACCCAAACTCTAGTTTTCAGGATCTGAGAAGGGAGCTCTTTGAGCCTGCATCTTCCCTTCCTAATATAAGCCTGCATATTCCCTGAATATCTGACTTACTGTCTTTCCAACAATGTCGTTTTTCCATTTGTAGTTGGTAATATATAACCATGAGCAATTTCTAAGTCATATTAAACTAGTGACCATACTCCATGCCAAGGGAGAATCATTAGGTATAATGAAAATAATAATAATAATTTGCATTACCATTATTGCTATCATTAGTTGAGCACTTACTATGTGCCAGATTACATGTGTTATCTTAATTTAATCATTAAAACAACTCTTAGTTGTCTGGAGAGCTGTGGTGTTAGAATTGCCTGATCTGGTCACATTTCTTTAATCATCCTCTTTGTGACACATTTATTGATGAGAAAGCTGACTGGAGTATGGCCCACTGCAATAGCCATAGAAAACAGCAAAGCTAACTAGCTTCTTAATCTCACAATCACTACCCAGAAAGGAAAGAATAACTTTGGGCATACTTAACCTGACTGAAATATAAATCTAATGTTTTTTAACCTCTGGGAAGGATATATAAAAAAGGACAATAACAACAACAACAAAAAGGAGAGTTAGAATATGAACTCCTACAGTGGCTCATGCCTATAATCCCAGCACTTTACGAGGCCAAGGCAGGAGAGTTGCTTGATCCCTAGAGTCAGAGATTACCGTGAACTATGATTGTGCCACTGTACTCTCCAGCCTGGGCAACAGAGTGTGAGAGACCTTCTCTGACAACAACAACAGCAGCAAAAACCTCCTGTATTTCCAGCAAAAATAATGGTAGATGGGTCTACCCATCTAGTGTGTCTGATGAGTAGTGTCTGATGGGAAACGCAGTCCAGCCTGGCCTATCCTTGCAATAGCACACACTGTATTTGACTTAAAGAAAATGGCTTTTGGCATTTATCCACATTATTTTCCACTATCTAATTCTAAAGCACAAAATTTCTAGTTGTGCCAAAAGCTATTTTTGTATTTTATTTTTATTCCCCAGAAAAGAGTTTCCAATGTTGAAGAATAATAATTTTATCAATATAAATAACCTACCTGTAGGTGTTTTATATCATATTCAATGACAAACTATGAAATGTAACATTTTTGCTTTGACAGCCCATGAAATCCGTCATCTATTTTCATAGATCCTTCATTCAGAAAAAGATTTGATTTTCAGGATTTATGGTCCAATCAGAAATGTTTGAATTAAAGATTTGCAGCTTTTGAAATCAATATCAGGATTTACTAGTAAAATCCTAGAGTCAGTGGGTGAAATGTTATTGTAATCATTTATCCTTTGTGACCTTTAAAAGAATAAAAAAATAACTGCTGTCTCATGCCTATAGTTTATATCCCACAACACTAGATAAGAGCAAGAAGCTTTTTTCATTCACCCTGTGGTTCATGACTCTTCCAAGAATTACCAGTACACTGTTGCTAGGAGGCAGAGGCATTGCAAGATCTCACTGTTTAATAATATACAAATAGATAAGATAGAAAAAGGGCTTTATTCACCTGCTGTCTCTTTACAAGAGTAACTGGAATGAAGAGAAATATGACTTGATTCATTTTCAGAAGATACATTTACAATCTGTCTACTCTCTTTATTTGATGGGTTAGCATGCAGGACTCCTGTATGAGTCCAAAAAATGGACTCCATCTAGAATTTCTGTTTAATCAAATCATCCTCATAGAGGCAAAACATGGTAATTCCAACTTTAAAAGTATATTGGATTTATTAAACGTGTTTCCATGTGCTGGAGCTTTCTTGACATAAAAGTAGAAGTATGACCATTATGATCTGAATGCCTCATATTCCAGACACAAGGTACACAGTGCTACCAATTAGAGTCCGATCTCAGAGAGAGATTGAGCAGGGCATCCTGAATGTTGGTAAATTCTGCCTCAGATTGAAAGGGGACTTGGCAAGGACTAGAGGATCGGGAGGGTCTGGACTGGAAATGGTAGATTCTAATCCTGGCTCTGCCACCGACAGGTGCTCTCACCTGGGGCAAGTTATTCGACCTCTCTAGCATTAGACAAGCAGGGGTCGGCCTACTATCATTTTCAGGTGTTCTGAGTGATACTCAGAGGCCCACAGTCAGTCTCTTGTTTGTTTCTCATGAGCTGAGCTGGGGATGAGACCAAGGTCTCTCAAAGGCTTTCCTGAAATCCCCGAATGCTACAGGCAATACAATAAAAGGCAGGCCATATGTTGCCTGAGAACCCAGAATTCAAAATGGAACCTTCAGTATTGGATCCTGGGTGGGGATGGAAGTGGAAGAGGAAAGGAGAAAGGTGAAAAGGATAATTCCAGCATCTCTAAGGTTTTAAACTAGTTCAAGAGAGCAGTATGGAACACCAGCAGAATTGACTTCTTTACTTTCCTTCAAGAGTAGGAGACCCAGAGCCATTTTGGACTTGGCCCAGATGCTCCACAGCAAACTCGCTGTGCCACCCATCTCATGTAGAGGTGAAGTGTGTGACTTGAGGTGCACGGAGGCTGGAGACCAGGCTGCTGGGAGTTCAGAGCCAAAAGCAAATGTGTCCAAAGTAGAGCACCAAGGTCAGAACAGGGTGGTTCCCAGAGGTGGGGTGAATTTAGAAACAGGAGCCAAATTGTCAAAACAAGGCACAGTGTAGGGAACGCTGGCTATATTTCAGGAGCAATGAAGCTGGTTCCTGACAAAATCTCTGATGCTTTTCAAGCTGTTCTTTACTTTCTCCTCTACTAGTGAGAATCCTACCCTCAGAGTACTGTTACACGGAGACAACAGGTCAGTGTTTCCCAGGGCTCTTGCACCACCACAATAAAACTTTAGAACACTTCTACTTCTGGCCTCCATCCAGCTGACATTACAGAATGCTTTCTTTTCCTCCTTTTCTCCTCTCCTGTGCCTGCCCACTTCATAGCCTGCCTCTATCCTGTTTTTCTGTCATTGTTTAATACTTTCAGATAGTTCTTAGTTTCTCCTGGTGGTCAATATCTATCTTATTTCAGTAATCCTTGTTTGACACTAATGTTAGATAATCCCAGTCAATCTTTTATTACCTCACATTTAGGTTTAGCTCTCTATATTGCAAGTTTCATTCTCACCACCTTTTTCCTCCCCTCTTCCCCTCTCATCCTCAGAGTCTCTGTTCAGTCTTACTTGTATGGTTAGAAGCTCTGCCTTACCCAGTCACAAATCTCTTTCTCTCATGCTGGCAAGTGAAGCCTGTCTTTGCTGGGCACGGGAATCTAGGGTTGCAATTCTTTTGTCTCATATGTCCATAGATGTTATCTTTTAGCTTCAAAGTTTGCCTTGAGAGATCAAATACCAGACTGATTCTTTTTCCTATTTAAGTTATGCATTGTCTCCGTTTGGCAGCTTGTAGATTCTTTTTCCTTCTACCTTAGATGTGATATCAGAATATGCCTGAGTATAGGTCATTTTCATTGTTTCTACAGACTCTGGTCTTTCCTTGGTTTAGGGAAATGGCTTATTTTGGTTTGTTTAGTTATTTTATTTCCTCAGTAGGTTCCTTTTTTTTTTCTTCTGGAATTTCTGGTGTTTGTTCCTTTTCCTCCTGGATCTATTCCTCAAGTGTTTTGTATTTTCCCCCCAGATTTCCAAATTTTTACATCTTTTTATGCTTCAGTATATTTCTTCCACTTAATCTTTCAACTCACTACTTCAGATCTCAACAAGAACCATCTTCTTCAATTTACCTACTAATTTTTTTTTAGAAAGTCTCATTTTTAGTCCCATTTGTCCTGCTTTAACCCTTAGATGTGATGATTATGATGACACGCAAATTGTCTTCTGTCTCCCCCAGCAGCTCTATGTCTCTCTGGTGGCTGGGTTCTTCCTATGCATTGTTATTTTCCTTTGTTCCTTGAGGCTCAGGTCTGACTCCTGGGAGACTTCAAGGCAGAAGTCCAAGGACTATTGAAAGGCACTGAGGCCCCACAGGTAAGCAGTGAGTTCACAGGCAGGTGGTTATCAACCTCTATGGAGACATCAGCAGAAGACCTCTTGGGCTCCCTGGTCTCCTCAGCTGGCATGCCATCCCCACCTGTCAGGGGTGGAGGAGGACTCAGCCCGCCTGACAAGTTGTAGTGGGCAAGGTATACAAGAGGGCTAGGAAAACAAATACACTCACATATGCTATTGCTGTCCTCCTGCCAAGAAGGACCACTGGGGGCAAGGTGTTCCTAGAATTCCTAGGGCTCTCCAGCACAAGGCCCGGGCTCTCATCTGGCCCAGATGAGCAGCATCTCACACCAGCCTCAGACAGAACCCTTCAGAGACTGGGCTTTGCTGGCACTCTTAAGGCCCAGCAAGCCTGCCAGTGGAGTGGGGCTAGTCCTGGCTTCCCACCCTGGCATCTCACTGGCATCATCTGGGGAATGTTGAAGAAATAAGGATTCTAGGTCCCGTCCTAGACTTACTGAATCAGACTCTCAAAGTGGGTCCTGGGAATCTGAGTTGATGCATTCTCTAGGTGAATCTAAAACAGGACTGAGCAGCAGAGCCACTGATTTAGGCTGGAAGCTGATGCTTCTGCCTAGGGGAATAGGAGGCCATTTTAGATGTGGTTGGGACAGAATATGCCCTGGTAAGAGTTCTGGCCACTGTGCTTTTATACCCGAAATGCTAGCTCTTCCAAAGACCTGAGATATACTCAGTTTCTCCTTCTTTCTCAATATACCAGTTTCTCTCTCTTTCATGCCATGATTTTTTTGTGACATGGTCTTCTATAACTTGGGATAAGAAGAAAAGGTATTTGTGAAAAGGAATGAATATCCTTTATTACAGACACTGGGCCTAAAAATGCTGGGGCAATATAAAATGAGGGCACACAGAGAAAATTGTCATGATAGCAACATTCACTAGGCTATGCTGTGGAAAGAAGCACTGCAAAGATTTGTTTCTAGCTCTCACTACATTTGAGCGATGGGTTGGCTGTGGCTGTGTTGCTCCTTCATCCAAGATTCAGGCTGAAGTAGAAGCCCCATCTGAAACGTGCCATTCTTATGGCAGAAGGAATAAAACAAGAGAGCTAGCAAAACCATATGATAAACCCTATGGTTTCTGCCCCATGCGTGCGCGTGTGAGAGAGCATATATCAACCCACTCACATTCTATTGGCCAAAGCAAGTCACAGCCAAGCTTGAAGTCATTGAACAGGTAAATGTCGTCATCCTGTGGGAGGCCCTGGGTCACATGGTAATACATGTACATGTAGAATCCTCTCACATGTAGAAGAGTGGGCACTGGAAATAATGCCATTCATCACAGCCATTGAGCAGGAAAGCATCCCTTTCAGAAATTATCCCCATTAAGAGACCCAGTAGGGAAAACCACCTGATAGATAGTGATTGAATAAGGTGAACTGGACCATTGACCTCCTACACCTCATGACTGGCGGTATCTCAGCAATCAGTGATTCAGGCAGGTGGGAGATGTCCTGTCTTTTCCTGCCCTCCACAGAGCAAACATGCACAAAGGAATCTGAAGGAAGTTTGAACATACTTTAAGTTCATGCTGATCTCTCTAAAGTTGTATAGTCAAAAAAAAGGCACGAAACAATCAGAGGTCCAACTGCTTGGCACAGTCTCCCCCAGGCAGATCATCACAGACAGACTTCAGGGACACCCTGCAAGGTAGCTAGAGCATGTCTCTCATCCTCCTTTTCCCAACTTAATAACTCTTCCTCTTGCACTCATCCCTTTATTCCCTTCCCCCAATACCTCCAGCTTTTTCTGTTTTATAGCTTCAAGGTTTTCTCCTCCCCTCTGTTTCCTGAACCAGAGTCCCCATTTGGTCTTAACTTTTCAGTCTCCAGCCATACTATTCCCTTTCTTGTTTGGCTTCACTGCTGGGCAGGGGCAGAGGAGGAGAGGAGGGGAGGAAAGCCCCAGGTGGACCCCAGGTGGTAGCTAGCTTATCTTTCTTTCTGAGTGATACAGATACCTAAAAAGCAAAAGTTATCTCATCCAGTCAAGGCTGGCAGAGATGTTAGGGTCTTCTGCTCACACATTCTCTCATTTCCAACTTGAATTTCACGCATAGCCCTATTCAATCACCCCTTCCTGATTTCTGGGTGTTAGAGTTGTAAAACTGTCCAAATTCTTACTCTACTCCACTCCCCACCTTTTCCCTTTAGGTTTGTAATATAGTCATAACTTATTGCAACTTCTTACCAGCAAGTTAGCTAACTCTCTAAGGGTGTGAATTCAACAAGAAACTAACTGCAGGTGGTAGCCACTTAAAAAATGCTAATTCCCTTCCTTTTAATTTATTTTCAAGGGATCTGAGTGAAGTATAACTTCTTGGCCATCCTAGACCAAGTGAAGTTGATTTTCCTGACATCTCTACCCTGTGCCCTTTTATCTGAGAGTTGTGCAGGCATTTCTACCCTGTGCCCTGTCATCCAGTGCTTGCACAGTTCAAGGCATATTGTTGGTGCTCAGTGAGCACTTGATGACCCAATTTCTTTCCCTCACCCTTCACTTTCCTGTCCTTCATCTTACAAGTTTTATGCCCTCTTTCTATGTCCTTGTTCTTATCTCTTTTCTTTCACAGCTGAAACCAAGAGATCAGTATTTGCACATTTAACCTTTGTGTGGTGCTAACCATCAGTGATCCTGTAACTCTCAGAAACTATGAGAGTTTAACAGAAAATAAGTACACTTATTTAAAACTTGAGTTTCACCCCTGGTTTCTGTAATCAGCATCTGTATTGAGCTTTGATTCTTTCCCTTTCCTTGTCCCAGAGGAGAGCTAAAGAAAAATCATTATCGACAGCTTTATCAAATGACTCTCCACATCATTAAATCATGTTGTTGTTTATGCAGAAGCAGGAGGCGAATTCAGAAACACATTACCCATGAATTCCAGAAGCATCAGAGTAGGAAGAGCAGCTGATACTTAGCTGCTTGATCGTTTCACTTGTGCTCTGGGACTGGTCCCTAACACTTTCCTCTTGCCGGCTCTGCCACCTCTTCTCTTAGCTGTGGCCTCCCTTCTCAGGATGGGAATTAAGAATCGGGACCTCCATTACCTCTACTGACTTTTGGAAATGGAGTTTTTCTTCAGATCTCAAGACATTGCCTCCTTTTGCTTTCCTAGCCTCATCTTCCTCCTGAGGAAAGTGTTCTCAGAGAAAGTCCCTTTTCACATCTGTCCGTTGAATTTAGCTAACATTTAGGGACAGCCTTGCCAAGGGGTGGACTCTCTAGCTGGTACAAAAATGAGGCAAACACAGTTTCTGTTCTGTCCTGCCCTTCAGAGAGTCCCTGTCTCATGGGATGCATAGATACCTGTGCAGCCCCTGGCAAGGTACCTGATACATAGCAAGCCCTCACTAAGTATTTGTCAAATGAACTGAGTGAGTGGTTGACTGCACAGCAACTTCGATGGAGAGCAGTCTATGGTAAATGCTGTAGGAGAGAAAAGGACAAAATGTAAGGGAAGATCGAAGTGACAGACATTGCCTGTGCTTAGAGGCACCAAGAAGGACTTCGTCAGGGGCAATAGAGAGGATTAGAGCTGCAGGCCAGGGGTTCCGTAGAGCTAGATGGGGTGAGACAAACTGGGATTGTCACACTAGGGCTCCCTGAGAAGGGAAAATCTTTCCTGGACCTTTTCTCAACAGGACAGTCATGTATAATTTTCTCTAAATGCAGGGAGTATAATGATAGGAACCTAGGCATGGTAAGGGAGGGTGCACTCAATAAGATTATTAGACTGGAGAAGCACTCCACTGCCAGCTCTCCACAAGAGGGTCTCCTTCCCTGGCAGACCGGGCAGCCTGATAATCACATTTGACAAGGTTACAGTTCTCTGATCCGTATCTTTTTTCTTTTTTTTTCTTAAGAGACAGTGTCTCACTCTGTTACCAAGGCTGCTGCAGTGCAGTGTTGTGATCCTAGCTCACTGCAGCCCTGAACTCCTGGGCTTAAGCAATCCTCCCACATCAGCTTTCCAAGTAGCTGGGACTGCAGGCATGCACCACTGTGACCGGCTAACTTTTTTTCTGTACAGACAGGATCTTGCCCAGGCTAGTCTCTCAACTCCTGGCTTCAAGTGAACCTCCTGCCTTGGCCTTCCAAAGGGTTAGGATTACAGGCATGAGCCATCACACCCGGTTCTTATCTTTAACTTGGACTTGATGTATCATGTTTTCCTCCAGTGTATCTTGGATAAACCCATATTGAATATATTTCTTTCCAAGAGTGAATATGGTGCAGTTCCCTAAAGAGAAAAAGCCTTTCTAGGTTGCCTTCTCTAAGGCACCAAGGAGAGGAAGAACTGGAATTGCAATCAGGACACTTTAAAGGGACCACAATTCTTGGGTCTGACATGGAACATTTATTTTGAATTTCTAGATAGTTAGTGCTCAATTCATTTGCAATAATGATAACTGTCTGTTATGGACCAAATTGTTTATTCCCCACTCCCAAATTCATATGTTGAGGCACTAATTCCTAGTACCTGAGAATATGACTGTATTTGGAGATAGGGGTTTTAAAGAGGTCATTAAGGCTAAATGAAGTCATATGGTTGAGCCCTAATCCAATGACTGGTGTCCTACAAGAAGAGGAAAAGACAGCAGAGGTGCACATGTACAGAGAGAAGGCCATGTGAGCACACAGCCATCCACAAGCCAAGGAGATAGACCTCAAGAGAGACCAAACCTGCCAATACCTTGCTTTTGCACTTCCAGCTTCCTTGGAACTGTGGAAAAATAAATTTCTGTTGTCTAAGCCACCCAGTTTGTAGTATTTTGCAGACTAACACACTGTCGTGTACTGAGGGCCGCCTATGAACCTGGCACTGTGCCAAGTATTTTGTCTCACGTAAGTTTTTCAATGACTGTAAGATAGTTATCATTGTGTTCCCGTCTCAGAATAGGACACTGATGCCCAAGGCCATGGCTTTAGCATGCAGCAAACTCAGATTCAAATGCACATCTGTTTGGCTCGGGAGGTTATGCACTTGGCATCCCACCAACCCACATTTATTAAGTACTAGCCATGAGAAAAGTACTAGGTTATGATAATTGCTGACATTTGAGAATCTTAATCCTTTCCTTATGGAACTTACGAATGATGAGAGACAGATTCACAAAGACCACAAAAATAAATAAGTTTTTTAAGGCTGCATGGAAGAAAATCTCTGGAAGCAATAATTCCATGCTGTGTCACAGTGGATCTAAGCTAAGAGGCATTCAAACGATTGTGTAGACAATATGGGGTAATGGTTACAAACACAGAGGGCAGGGCTAGATTCATTGGATTTGATTTCTAGTCCCAGCAGTGTTCTAGTTATGTGACCTTGAGAAAGTTGTTTATCTTCTTAACCTCAGTTGCTTCATCTGTGCTATGAAGGCTAAACTGGGACTCGTAATAGAATCTTACCCATGGGGTTGTTGCAAGATTAAATGAAATAGTATAAAGCACTTAGCACAATGCTTGATACACAATATGTCTTAATAAATGCACCATGATGAAAAAAATTCTAATGCGTGTTCCACCCAGCACTAACAAAACTGGTCAACCCGTCTAAACATGGTTGAGTTCTTAATTTTTTAAATTAAAGCTATTAGAGTTGTTAAATTTATGAATATCTTCACTGACCTTTGTATGAGTTATTCAAATATAATTTCATTTCCAAGGTAGTTTTGCTCTGTCCACCATATTCAGCTTAAATCAGATACTAACATATTTCACCAACAGCACAATCCAGGCAAAATTCAAATGTTTGTCAGTGTGGAATAACAGTCTACCAGAACTGAAGACAGAATGGACTAATAAAATATCTGAGAGAAGTCAAAGAGCAGATTAAACACAAAATGTGTTCATGACATTGTGTGCATGCATGTACTTGTGTGTGTGTTCAGGAAGACCAGCAGCCAGCCAAGAATAAATCCAGGTACAATTCAAGACAGGGAATTGTGGCTCAGGAATCAGGACACACACCCCGCTTTGCCTCACTTGATAGATTACTTCTTCACTGCGAGTGGTGACTTTATTCAGTCCTAAGAGTAGAAACCTCTCTTAAAATGCTTCATGTGCTTTTATGGCAAAAAGCAATATAAATATTTACTGGATTTATAAGTAAAAGTATATAAATTCTTATTTATCTTGCTGCATAGAGGGACAATGAAAAACGTGGAAACAAGAGTCTATTTTTCTCTAAGAAGACACTTAATGTTGAGACAACAGCAAAGAGATGCTTTGTTTTGGAAGTGACAAAGAGGCTCTATGATACTTTTTGATGCACAGGATGAGAAAGTGTTTATATTGAATGCATAGATTTTGAAACATTGCTTCTGACCAGTTCACTGGAATGTGATGATTGGGTAACTAGCCTCATGTGTCACTGGTGACAGAGAACACTGCTATCTCCAAATAGCAGGCCAAAATATGGGAGCTTGGGGTACAGGACAAGATTGAAGAAGAGCATGGGATCCAGTTAGTAACATGAATAGAAAACTCAAACAAAACCCCTCTCCTGGCAGCGGCTCTGCACTGTCCTCTTCATCCTCAAGGTGGCCCACTATTGCCATTAGCTACTAAGTCTAACCCCAAGGTTCCGGTTTCACCCTTCACTGGCTTTGCTCCACGGTGGGATGCAGTACTTTGTAACAGGACCATTGGCACTCATCACTCCTGTACAAGCAGGACAAGATCAGGTTAACTTTGAACAAAATGATAGAAACAGGAAGTTGAGCCTCCAGTTCCCTTTGCCCTCTAACATTGTTCTCTACCATTTCACAGACCTTGAGGCTTGATGCCCCTTGCTGTCTTTTGTGTGTTAAGAGCTTGGTTCCATATTAGTGTTGGCGTGTTCCTTTGACTTATTGTTACTGGCAATGCTTTGGTAAACTTGACATTTTAAATTACAGAAACAAGGGAATATGATGTTCATTAGGCTTAGCTGTTTGACGCTAAAGTGCTAAACCAACTCATGTGGTCTCTATTATTAGTTTACAAACCCTGGTCCATCTCTAGAGGCCGATGTTCCCAGACAGCCTCATTTCCTGCTGGTGAACAAGTTCTCTCATTATTTTGTTTCTTCTTTTTCTGCCTAGTCACTGAAACAGTCATTGAATTGTTGTCTCATGCCTGTGTGCTACCAAGCACCATGGAATATGGAATAAGCAACGTGGTTGTGCCTTCCCTCTCTCTGTTGAGGCTACAGCAGGAAGGGTCAGTGAGGACTCAAGAAAGACCCACAGTGCAGCAGGTTGAGGTTGAGGTAGGCAGGAAGCCATTAAGATTCAACCGAGCATGTGAGTTAAGAAGCAGTATATGGAGGGCATGGTAGTTCTGGACAGGAGGAAGACAAAAGGCGGCAGTCTCTGAGCTAGAAAGATCATGCTTGACTGGCAGCATCATCTTTCGGGAATTCTTATCTCACATCTCTAAACCTTCATGTGTAATGCAGTCAACACAAGCTTAACTGCCTCTTATCTCCCCCAAGAGCACTTCCTTCCTTCCATCACTTTCCTGCTACTAAGACATAGAAAGAAGGACACTATAAGAAATTCATGACAAACTCACAGAGCCACCATGCTGCACTCACACATCCACCCTGCAAGGACCCACCTTTTTCTTGGAGGGATGAAGCAGGCTAACCTCAGAGTCACCCAGCTGGTGAGCTCAGATTGGAACGAAGATTAGGGTCACAGGGTTAGGGACTCTTCTATGTGTTTTCTACTACAAACTGCCCCAGTGATGTATAAAAAATGGAGCATTGGATTCACACAAACTTAGAAGGCAACTTGACTCACCTATATTACCTGATCTTGGATTTCCATGTGCATGTGTATCTAAGTGTGAGCTATTCACCAGGGTGGTTGGCAAAAACTTCACACAACCTCAAATTCACCAGGGGATATCGTGGCATGGTTTGGGAAAAACTAGTAAGATGACTTTCAGCAGGATTATCAAGCCTTCATTCATACATCTGATAAATATTTAATGAGTTTCTCCCATGTGCCAGGTACTGCCTATTGTTGTGAAGACTGTGATGAGCACTTAGGACACAAAGTAAACAAGACAGACACATCCTATCCTTGTCCATCAGACTTTCAACAATAATTACACAACACATTATTGATGGAGCAGGGACATCATTAACCACTGCCTTGGCTCTCAGGAAGTTTTGAGCTTCTTCATTTCAGCTTCCCAACCTAGTTCAAGTGTGCAAGCCTTCTCCACCTCCCACTCCCACCCTCCCACTCCCACCCTCCCAGCATTCCGGTAGGTTGTAGCTATCCAGAACCCTGCCCCTCTTTCTTGGCAATTTTTTTTTTTTTTTTTTTTTTT
>NW_012104254.1:1133726-1203565 GCF_000951045.1 Mandrillus leucophaeus
GTCCAGGCTGGTCTCAAACTCCTGACCTCAGGTGATCCACCTGCCTTGGCCTCCCAAAGTGCTGGGATTACAGGCATAAGCCACCACGCCTGGCCCTTCCTCTCTTACTTATCTCCCCCAGGAGCACGTCCTTCCTTCCTTCTGGCTCTAGAGTACTCTCTCTTTTCCCCTGGTTCTTTCAAAACAGATAACTGACGGCCCATTAGACCCAGAATCCCACTCAACCGAAAACAAATTCCTTTTCCCTGGAGGACACAGAGAGTTGCTTGGTCTTGTCTTCAATTTTTCCCAGTAGAGGAAAGAAAGGGTTTGCTGTTGAGTGCAGCAAAGAAAGGGAAAAGGAAACACTGACAATGCTTTCCCATACGAAAAGGGCCCACACATTTGTTACCTGCCGCAACTAAAATTGGGACCAGAGCTTCAAAGGGGAAGTTCTGGGAGGTTTGACCATAGAGAATGGAGACTGGTCACTGCCAGGGGTCGAGGGAGTCAACCTGGCATGGACAGTGAACAGAGGTCAGTCCTGGAGTCACATGCAAGCCAGACACCTGCACTGTGGTCCGAGGCCACTGGAGCTTGGCAAAGCGGGTGCCCTTGACTTGGATGAACTCAAGTTTTACAGTTGTTCAGGCAGCCAAGGGGTCCACGCCTCTTAGAGGAAGTCTTGGATCTCTGTGACCGAGCACTGTTTTTGTTTTTTGTTTGTTTGTTTGTTTTTGTTAACAATGGGGCCCTCTGTGCCTCCTGGTATTGCACCATCTTCAGGGGAGACTGAAACTCTTTTCGGCAGTGCTGTTCTCCGCCATGTTTCCTTACTCATTCTCCTAGTGAACTTGCATTCACCCTCCAATGCCCACATCGGATGGTCCTCCTCCATTGTGCTTCTTGGCATCTCATACGCTCACTCCTGTTGTTGCCTCTGAACTTTATGCCTCTGTTTTTTTTTTTTTTTTTTTTTTTTTTTTTTTTTCGCTCTGTCGCCTACCATGAATCATTGTGTATTCTTTCTTCTTGAGTAGGCAGTGAGCGTCTCAGGAATGGAGTCCACAGCTTTTCTTAGGTTATGCTCTATGACCTTTAAACATTTTTGATCATAGTAACTATTTTTTAACTGTTTAAATTACTAGATGTACTTTATAAAGCTGAGGTTTAATGACAGTTTGGAATTAAGGCAGGAACGTGAAGCCGAATGTATTTCACTAAACTCTCCCAGGGGTTCCTATGGAGTCCCGTGTTTCCCCCACGCAGCTCTTAACCCATACTGTTCTGTAATTGCCTGTTTGTTTCTCTGTATCCTCTGACAGGCTGCGAGCACAGGGACCACGCTGATTTTACAAACATAACCACAGTGTATGCCAGCGCCTGGCATACAGTTAGGTGCGCAATACATGTGTACTGAATTACAATGGATTACACTGGGAGGTCTCCTGGGGCAGAGGATAGAGCTTGGCTCTTCAGAGTCTAGGTACCAAAATCTTCTCCACTCACCCTATCCTTCTATGGGGCTGCTATAAAATCATAATGAGCATAACAACAACACACCAATGTCAAGCGCCAGCATGCCAGCACCGTTATTTAGTATTTCCTATTTCCAAGCACTGGGCTAGGCTCTGTGTGCATTATTTCATTCGCTCCTCACAACAGCCATGCAACACAATTTTGTGATTGTTTGTACAAAGAATGCTCAATCTGAGGCTTACTTCGGTTTCTTGCCCAGTGCCACTCAGCCAAGTAAGTGTTAAAGGTAGGATGAGAGCCCGTATCTGTCATGAAGAGTGTTCTAGGCAACTACAAGGCAAATTTAATGAATGACATCAAGAGAAAACAATTGCCAGAAGAATTTAAATCCTACTTTTTTTAAGAGGTGGGGTTTCACTATGTTGCCCAGGCTGGAGTGTATGCAGTGGCTATTCACAGGCATGATCATAGTGTTTTGCAGCCTCAAACTCCTGGGATCAAACAAAAACGCTTACTTTTTCATAACATTGCTGCTCTGCTAATACCATGTATCTCCTCCTTTGTCACCTCCTCATTGTTTGCTCCCCCAGAAGACAAGTTATTTTTTCAGCATCATCTTGGGAGTATTTGAGTTGATTCTGGGTTAGCTGTAATCAACACAAAGTAACAATTTGGGTTCATTCCAAAGTCAGTTGTGAATTTAGAAACTTTCCCAAGTGAGTTTTATATAAGTAAAGACAGAAACATTGTCCCTCACATGGGTCCAGGCTGCTCATAATAAAAAACGGATTGAAAAGCTAGTCATCTGGATATAAATCCCAAACGTCAGGCATGGTACACCCAAGTTAGTTTGCATAATACAGAAAGGGGGACCCTTGCTTGGCATAGGCCCATTTTGAGAGGCAATGTGATGGTTACGACCAATCTCTAGCACAAAGCTCCCCAGGTTCAAATCTGCCTCTGCCAATCACACTGTGCGAATTTGACCAACTTATTCATTATCTATTTCGGTTGCCTCATCATAACGTAGAATTAAAACTATTCCCAAGCTTGTAGGGTTCTTGTGAACATCAAATGGGTGAGTATATGCAAAGTATAATACTAAAACAGTATCTGGCACATAATAAGGGCTATAATTATATTGGCAAAAGAAAGAACTTTACTGTCCCTTCCACATCACCACAGCTCAACCTCCTGTCTCCATTAATCCCAGAATCGTAAAGCCCCTGACTAGGGCTTTTGTCCAGAGGATTAAGACAGTGAGTAGGCTGGAATTAGCAACAAGTCAATTTTCCTTTGAATTGCCAGGGCTGGACTACCACCCACTTTGTTGTTTCTCCCCATTTTCTGAGCATCACAAAATGTAATATTCATGTGTCAAGGGATCCAGGATTATATTTTAAGATTTTATGGCCTCTTTGTAAAGCTACCTTTTCAATTTTAGAGGAGGCAGTTTTATGACTCCCTTTGATAACCACTTAACTATTAAGACCCAAACAAAGAAGAGGAATGGTCAAAGGATATCAGGTACTTCCAGCCAGCTAGAGTCTCACTTCTTGAACATTATTCAAATTAGCTCCAGGACTCATAATTCTATGTTTTCATTTATTGCTGCAGTAAAGTAAATGGTTCTTTTATCCAAATGTTATTTCCTGGCTATTAATTCAGTAGTTATTTTGGATTGTGGCACTCCTCTTTGATTTAGGGATATGACACCTTATAAATATTTAAAAGTTGAAGACTGACACTTGGAGAAATTGACTTTGATTTGTTTTGTTAATATCTTATGGCTAGAGTAATTATAGGTTTGGAAGATGCAATCTCATTTTCTGTTTACTGGAAGCAACAGGGAGCACTGTGTCTCTATAACAAGGAATTTCTCAATGGAAGTCTATTCCCAAATCTTTTGCAGACCAGAGCTCTATGTTTGTCTGCTCAAGATACATGCTGCCTGTTACTCTTCATAGTTTTCTCCAGAACCTGCTCTTGAACCCAGAAATGTGGCGATGAAAACTACCCAGACTTCTCAAAATAGCTGAAAATGGTCATTCCTGAAAGGCTTGGAACTTTCTTTCATCTACATGTGCCAGCAAGGGTTTATGGCAGGACTCAGCGTGATCTACAGACCGGTATGATTTAACCACGGATCAATCAACCTATTAGGGGAAAAAAAGACAAGGTCAATAAGGATGGGTCTTGGTGAACCAGAGGTCATTTTACATTTTCAACCTAATGTTCTTATTTCCTTTCCATTAACATTTCATAATGAAAAAAATTCCTATATTCTTTAATTTTTAAGATAATTAAGTGAATTTAGTGCTTTTGAAAGGTAGAGGATTTATAATGGTATCAGGGAATACACTATTAATAATCTACAAGACAGGGGCCACCTGGAGTGGAGCAGTGCTGCCTCTATCACCGTTTCTGCTTCTTTGGAAACAAGGTTCAAACTGTAACAAGGTTCAGCCTCCTTTGCCAATTCAGAACCAAACTTCTCTCCTGAGACCAGAAAGATTTGTGTCTTTTGGGATGGGACCTCTATCTCTTCAAAAGTGTTTTTTCACTAACATTTGATTCTGAGTTGGAACAAATTACAGCAAGCACAGATATTTCTGAGATCTTGGTATTCTCTATTTACAAACCTTCAAACACATGATAGGAGTAAAGAATTGTTCTGGAACTTCTCTAAAAAAAAACAAAAACAAAAACAAAAACATGGCATCTGCCTCTAAGATTGTTACAGCCTAATAAGTGAGTTCACTGGTAAACGTGAACCCACAGGGGCACAGAATAAGAGAAAGAGATTTACATGCCTGCAGCCAGGCCTGTGTACATAGAAACAAAGGGCCTACAGACTAAAGGCTGGCTTCCTTCTGAGTTCTCCAAGCTGACCATCCTAGGTATCATTTACTAAAGATAACTTCATTGATTTTTGGATAAAGATGATAGATCAACTACACCCATTTTCTTTTGTTGTCTCCCCATGCACTACTAAAACAAAAATAAAGGTTTTTTTTTTATGCATAAATTCTCAAAGCCAAAGAAATTGGGAAGGGACTTAACAGTGACAAAATTTTGTACGCTGGAAAACAGATGGATGAATAGGAAGTAATTTAGCAAACTCAAGACAGCCAAAATAACCTAGCAATAGGAAAAGCTGAGAGGCAAGCAGATTTATAGCATAGACTCCTCCCCACAAATAGCTCAGGAATTGACTAATTAAGTACCTTTGGAAGTGCAAATGAAGATGGGCTTATAAACAGGAAAACAGAGAGTCTTAAGAAGCAGTTAGAGCCCCAGATCCTTTGTTCTACTCCCCATTCCATAAAGACTAGAGGCTTGTCGTCTGGAGAGAGTATAATCGTGGGTCTTTGGGTTAGGGGATTGTCAGTGCAGAGCATGAGGGTGGGTGTGCAGGGTGAAAACAGGAGGACTGAATGAACAGGAGACCAATGCTGAGACTCCTCCTCCAACCTGCTTCCCCACTAGGCTCCAGTCAGAAGACTCTTCTCTGGGGATTCTGAGTAGCTAAAGAGTAAAGACACAAAGACGCTGACATTTGGTGGCTTCCCCAGGTCAGACACATTCCCCCTACAGAGAAGCCCCCAGAAGCTGCAATAGAAACTTTTAGAGCCCCACTTTTACACAGGAGTGGAAAACTAAAGATTACCAGGCCACTGGGGAAAACCTCTAATATTTCTAAAGCCTCTAATGTATTAAAATAATTTATTGAAAGTTGGCTGATGAAGAAAGAGATGAAACCATTGATTGATGAATAGAACAAAGATGTGGTATATGCATACAATGGAATATTATTCAGTTTTTTAAAAAAAGAAAACCTGTCATATGCTTTAACATGGATAAACTTTGAGGACATTATGCTAAGTCAAATAAGCCAATGACAAAAAAGACAAATATTGCATGATTCTACTTGTATGAAGTAGAGTAATCAAACTCATAGAAACAGAAAGAATGGTGGTTGCCAGTAGCTGGGAGGAGGAGGAAATGGGGAGTTGTTTAATAGGTATGGAGTTACAGCCATGCAAGATGAAAAAGTTCTAGAGATCTGTTGTTTGACAATGTGCATATAGTTAACAATACTGTACTGTACACAGTACAGTATTTGTACCACAATTTTAAAAAAGAGACTAAAACAAAATACAGAGAGTGAAGCAAATTATAAGAGGAGAAGAAAATGACAAATAGAATTGTCATTCACATCCTCAGGCAGGTAAGAGAAAATATTGTATCTGTGAAATAAAATTAGGGTGCTATTAAAATTATATAAAAAGGAATATCCAGACAACAAAAGAAGAGTTCTTAGAATGAAAACCGTGGTATTAAAATCTCAACAGTAAGAAGAAATTTCCTAGAAAACAGAGCAAAAAGAAAAAGAAATAAAACATATGAGAAATGAAAAGCATGAAAGAAAAAGAAAATTAAAACTAAAAGAAAAGAGAAAGGAAAGAAAGAAAGAAGAAAGAAGAGAAAAGAAGAGAAGAGAAAAGAAAAGAAAAGAAAGACAAACCAGTCCAAAGATCAAGTTAAGAGAATTCCAGAAAAATAAAAGAGAAGAAGAAATCTTCAAAGAGCTTATTTTAAAATGTTTTTCTAGAATTAAAAGACATAATTTTCCAATTAAGAAATGGGCTTACAACCAAACACCACATGTTCTCACTCATAGGTGGGAATCGAACAATGAGACAGTTGGTCACAGGGTGGGGAACATCACACACCGGGGTCTGTCGTGGGGTGGGGGAAGGGGGGAGGGATAGCATTAGGAGATATACCTAATGTAAATGATGAGTTAATGAGTGCAGCAAACCAATATGGCACATGTATGCATATGTGATAAACCTACATGTTGTGCACATGTACCCTAGAACTTAAAGTATAATAAATTTTTTTTAAAAAGTAAGGTTTAAAGTGACAACAAAAAATCAAAATGCAGCGGGGGATGGAATTAAGTATTGTTTTTTTCTCTCTTTTTTTGCAATCAGAATTAAGATGTCATCTTAATAATTTATTATAGCTAAAGATAAGCCTTTAAAATAATTTACTACAGCTAAAGCTAAGCCTCATGGTAACTACAAAGCAAAAACCTGTAATAGATACACTGGGGGAAAAAAAGAAAGAAAGAAAGAAAAAGGCTTACAAAGTGCCTAGGATAATAAATGAAAATAAACTTACACCAAGGCACATTTCCATGACATTTCAGAACTCTTGAAGCAAAAAAATTCTACACAAACTGGGTAGGAGGGGGAGTTATTTTCAAAGTATAATAGCCCAGAATAGCTTCTGACTGCTCAAAAGATCAAAGAGCAATGCCTTTAACATTCTAATAGAATGATTTCCAGCCTAGAAATCTTACCTAGACAAACTGTTAATGAAATGTGACAGTAATACAAAAACATTTCAGACTGCACGGCCTCACAAATCTACCTCATACCTTTTCTTGGGAATCTGTTACAGGATGTATCTCACCAAAATGAGAGGAGAAACCAAGAAAGAGAAAGATGTGGGCTAGAGAAACAAAAGAGAGAGAGAAAGACATCCCCATAATTACGGTGAAGGAGTATCCTAGGATGAAAACTACATATCAGACATAGAAGATAGTTGGTCCAGATTCGAGAAATGTAGGAAGTTCCGGGAGTAATTTATTCGTGAAACTGATGGAATGCCCAAAGCGTATGAACATTTTGAGAGGAGACTTAGACAACTGGTAGAGAGTTTTGGGGTTGAATTAATTACAAGTACATGGAAAACTAAGCTCCACCTATGGAGGAGCATAGAGTTGGGAAGGAAGGATTAATGATGTGTTTTCTGGAATGCTTAGAGCAGCCAGAGTTGGACTGAATCTCTTAGCCAAAGTAAGTAGCTCCAGGGCATAAATTACTGTCAGGGTAATTTAAACTCAGTGAATAGATAGGAATATAAATACAGAATGGTCTCTGATAACCTGAAAATATAAAAGTGACTCCCTTACCAAGAGTGGATCCAAAGAATATGGTAAAGCCAATGAAATCACCATACAAATGATTTCCCAAGATTTTCTTTTTCTCCTTTTCAGGCTCGTTTGTGGGACAGCTGATTGACAGTTGCCTAACATGGGTGTTTTGAAAACCTTGAATATGTATGACCAGTATTATAATTATGTTGTATGTTTATATAGAATGAAGCTAAACAAGACAGCAAAATTGATCTCCTCAGTGAAATTGATCTCCTCAGTGAAACATATGCTTATGCTAAACCTCCAGATATCTCTATTTTATTAAGGCAACATATTTCCCACCAGAGATGTACTGTCTGATCCTTTCAGTCATTATGAATATACAGAACACGTGTGTAACAAAGAACACTTGCAAGCTACAGGATATAAGGATAGAAGAAACAAGGCAAAGTGGTGTATTCCCATCTCCTTCTCCTGAATAGCATCAATTAAAATTCACAGCTGCTGGCTGCCCAGATGTTTCTTGCATTTAGTGCTCTGTAATATGCATCAGAATATATTGTATGACCACGGTTTCCATAAACTTGACAGTGCTGTATTCTGAATTCTGCAGACTAGATCCAGTGTGTGTATTTTATCTTCAGATTAGTTTCCCTCCCGCCCCCTGCCCCCCGCCCCTCTGCCCCCACCTTCATTTGCTTGGGGCATTTGCAGTTCAGAAACAAAGACATTTACAGCTCAGAGTTTAGCTGTATCAGGGTGTAAGTGCAGGTCAGGCCTGATTTATGTGGCACTTCTGATAAGCAAGGGAGGAGAGCAGGATGGGGGTTTAGGAAAGCTGGTGAACTTGGCTTGACTTATGTCTTTTGCTTTTGTAGGCAGCCAACATCCCTCTGGTGTCAGAACTTGCCATCGATGACATTCATTTTGATGACTTTTCTCTTGATGTTGATGCCATGATCACAGCTGCCCTCCGGATGTTCATGGAGCTGGGGATGGTACAGAAATTTAAAATTGACTATGAGGTAAGATGTCTGTCTTGGGTGATCCAAGCAGTTCACCTGGGACAATGTGTTAGGCACTCTGAACCACCAGTTTCCCAAATACAAAATGGGGATGATAATCCCTGCCCTGCACACCTCAGGGGATTACTGTAGGAACCAGAAGAGATGTTTGTGGAAGGCCTGTGATCATTGAGGGTTACTCAGACATAAGGCACCTTTGAGATAAGGGTCCACTGGAATCACTTGCAACTGCCTGACGCACCCTCTCCCTCCCATTTCAGACACTGTGTAGGTGGCTTTTAACAGTGAGGAAAAACTATCGGATGGTTCTGTACCACAACTGGAGACATGCCTTCAACGTGTGTCAGCTGATGTTCGCGATGTTAACCGTAAGTGTGCTTAGCGATGGTGGAAGATCATTTCTCATTCACAGGAACTAGCAGGCCTTCTCCTTTACGTTTCCATTTCTCTGAAAAATTACCATGTGATCATTTTATGTTGGAACTTACCTGCCCTTGTTATGAAAGTATATATGTGCCAGCAATTTCTGAGCTTGAAAGCTATAACATCGTTGACCCCTTGAAGCCAGTGTAGCCTTGGAATGATTACTTGAGCTTCTCTTCAGTATTTTTTCTGGGTAAACTGGTTCTTTTACAAAAGAAATGCTCAGATTTTTAAAGTAATCTTTTTGTAGAGGAAATGTAGATGAGTAACAGAACAAAGAGATCACTGGATATGACTCTTGGCTGGTGGAAAGCCAGTAGGGAGGTGTGAACATCACCCACAGGAATATGGAAATCCTGAGAGGATGCCTATTTGAGAGAATGCCCAGGGAGGCCAAGGGGAAAAGAGGGGTAGGAGTGCGCGCTCTGCAGGTTTAGGGCTTACTTGCCTTAAAATCTCCATCCCACCGGGTTTTAACCCAGTGATGGTGGCCAGTCTGTTTCACGGAGATACCTAGCACAGCTGGGCAGAGGTAAGCCTTGGAATTTAATCTGAAAGCAAATGTTTGTGGCAAAGATTGAAACAAATCCTCTATTTACGTCTTTTGGCAAGAAATAAGGCTTGTTTTGGCACAATTTCTACTACATTGTTACGCTATCAAGTAAAATGTTTTCTGGCTTAAATATGTTGGTTTCTTTGGTCTCATAGTTATATATACACACGTGTACGTACATATCTGTGGGTGTGTGTAAACAAATTGCCATACCAAAAAAGAGAACGTGAGTCTTGGATTCTTCCAACATGAAGCAAATACCTTATATTTTTGCAGCCAGACTAAAATTTAAACAGAAAATCAGAGCGCCAAATGAAATGCATTTTCCTTTGGTCCAAATGAACAAAGATGATTCTGTTCTGATTCTTCCTCACAAAAAAAAAAAAAAAAAAAACTCTGCCTCATTTTCTGTCTATTAAAATTTTACTCATCCTTTAAGGCATTGATCTAAAGCCAGTTTTTCTACAAAAGTCTTCCCCTTTCTCCCAAATCATCAATAATTACTTCTTTCCCTGTACTGTATCTAGTACAACACATCTTTCTTGCTACTATGTATTTTAAGTTACAAATCTGTCATCCTCCTATAGAGTAAGGTACTGAGGGAAGAGATCATTTCTTGTTCTTTCAACAACATCTACTTATTTGCTCAACCACCATTTACTGAGGGTCGCACCAGCGCCTTGCACTCTGTCATGTACTTGGTGGGTTTTCAAAAAATGTATGTTGAATTGACATGAGCTGAAATGTGCATCTGGCATAAGAAGATGGGGCTAGAATGTCTTTTGTACTAGGGACTTGTGCTTTGGGTCCTCGACTGCTTAAGAAACAGGCAGACTGGCCTGGGAAAACTGGACTGGTTCCATTCTTCTGTTACATCCACCATCAGAGGAGTGAGCCAGTCAAGTGAGAAAGGAAGATGCTTTGAACCATGAGGCTTAATGGCTCAAGTGACAACCATTGCTTGGGAAAAAAAAAATCTTCATTTTGTTTTTCCATAGCATAACTTAGTAAACAAGGTATAATTTTTTTGTGTACAGAGTTCATGTGTCTGGCCCACAGAGGACAGTCAATAAAAAACTTCTTACCCCTTTATTTTGGAAAACCTATGGATTCATGCTGAATTACCAAAATAAGTAAGCAGGAACCCTGTTCAGTGAAGGGAAAAGAAATGGCTGTGACATTTTTGAGTTAGAAATGTCAAAGACAGAGACAGATTTTTATGACAAGACTTAAAATAGTTGGAATAGGGGAAACTGGCAAGAGCACCAGGGTTACAGTGGACACTTAGGAGCAAAAGGAAATATATACCCAGTTTTCTGCAGTGGGTACTTCCATTATATGGGCAATTTTGATCCTTTCCAAGAAATTGAAGAAAATAGAATTCTTAAACTATGTCACCACAATAGGGATGCTCATATCATCAGATTATTTCCAGGGTGCAATTGTTTTTGCAAGTATGATCAGCAATCTTGAAGAGCAGCATTGTTGGAGAAGGCTTAGGTTTTGGTTTTTTTTGCATTCATGCTAACACAGAAAGAGGAGACTTCATTGTTAAATTTCTCTAAGGAGGAGGGGTGGAGGAGATCACAAAACAGAAACATGACTTCAGAAAGAATACAACGTTATTTTGGTCTCTTTCACATTGTATTGAGTAGCCACATCTGGAAAATATAGTGTTTTCTGCTCATTAAATTTTGTTGCACTTAACCAAGGGTTACAGTCAGTTAAAAGTGTCAACATTTGTTTTTCTCTAGCATAAGTTATCTTCTCCAAACTTGACTTTGGTCAATCTGGTTAATCAGAAATTTTTAATTAAGAAAATAATTACAGAAGTAACAAAGACTACTCAATCAGTGTAGCTAAAAATAAATTTAACTCACTCATCAATTCTCATCTCTGGAATGTGACCTTGGCCTATGGTAAAATGATGCCCCATTTCTTTCCACCAATGGACACTCATGTTTTGGGCACTCCTGAAGACTCTGAAAGCCTTTCAATGTTTTGATCTTATCAGTGATTAAATTTCCATTCCAGGGATCCCATATTTCCTGTCAGTGGGTTGTGTTAGAACCAAAATTCTCTATTAATCTAGGGGGGAAAAAAAGAAAGAAAAGAAATTCACCATATACCAACCATTGGATACAGCCTGGTTAATGTCATAAAGCTAAGTGCTGAGGCTTCCTCTAGATGGCGCTCCAAGGCAAAGTTTCCCAGCTGGTTTCCAGAAAAGAGGGGAAAAAAAACCTTACCAACCTTCCTTGAAAGTGCTTCTTTTCTTCTAGCACTGAGGTACACACCCCACCACAAAATAAATGTTTTTCCTAAAAGAGATAGCAACAAAACCAGTCTGACGGAAAAAAGCCTCTCCCATCAGAATGGGCCTGTTTTATGACTGCCACCTTGCATACCATGCTGTTAACGTGAATCATAGTGTTCTCCGTGTGACCTTAAATCTGTGATTGTGTATTTTTCCAAGCCCATTGTCTCTGGGAATGGGGAGATGCATAGTTCTGTGTCACTGCTGAACAAATTTTGGCACCACGTACAACAGGACGAGCAAATTATAAATATATGCCCCAGCTTCCTAACCTTTAACCCTAAAATCACTTCATGGGTGGAAAATAAACCTATTGACTCAGCATTGTGTTTTGCGAAAGTATTCAGGTTCGTGTCTAGGTAACAAAGCGGTTTTGTTCCTTTAGATATTTAAAAGAAAAAAAGAACTACTCTGTAGGACAGGCAAATGATATAAAATGATGAGCATTTTGTTCGCTGGGAACCCTGTTAATAACTTATTAATTTGTTCCATGCCTCTGGTCTGAAATTTCACATTTATAAATTTGAAAGCTTCAATGTTATTCTTTGCTTTTAAGGAGATATTTAGGTAGTTAAAATTTCCCAAATACTTTGAATTCCTCCGACAAATACAGTAGGTAGTAACAGTTACTATTTGTGGTTAAAATGAGGAAGAAAACCTGCAGATCAGTGATCATCATATAAATTGTCTTTACTAATAGGAGTTTATAGAACAAATATTCCATCATGCACATATGTAATAAATAAATTATAACTATAAATACATGATGAAAGATGATGGACATATTTCTTAAATTCACGATGTAGACTAGATATAGGAAATGACTCTGCTTTTGTTTGTGTTCTGTAAAATAAAAGGCATGTAGTGGTGCCAAGGTTGCAGAGACATTTTTTTCGATTTTATAAATGATGTATGAGCTCTGACAGATTTTCCAAGGGGAAAAAAAAGATTTCTTTAAGAGTCAGTATTCTTTACTATCCCATAAATGTACTCATTAGCACTTTGGGCCATGCCCTGCATCCTGTAGGATATCAATAAAGATTAATTGAATGAGTGAATTTAGTTTAGGGTAATATTATTCAAGGAACCATGCTGCTCAGTGTCCAGTTAAAAAAAGCTATAAAATGATGAACAACTATCATTGCTTGAAATCGTGTTCTTTCTTCATATCACACTAAGGTTCAGCTAGGGTTCATATAGAATATTATGATCTTGCAGAATTCACTGGATATGAAAAGAGAAGAGCACATGATCACATTAAAATTTATGGTGGTGCTGGCAGCATGGCGCTGGTGGGGAATTGCAGTTAAACACTAATAATAACCAAGTATCACAGCAAACACATCGACACCCCCTGACATTTACTGGGGGCTTCTTAAATCTTAATGTGGAGGTAGCGTGTTTAAATCCATATTTGTGTTGTCAACAAGGTTATTTTCAGAGATAAGCCAAACCATTTTATTGATAATTCAAACTAGAGAGCAGAAGGGATGTTTAGGGAGAAAATCCATCCTATTCACCAGCTTGAGGCTAATGTTCTGTCCTCTGACTGCAGTTTCCAGGAAAGTCCTTGATTTTAGAGGTAGAAAATTCCTTCTGGAAGATCTTAGAAGCACAGCTGAAACTCCTCCCTCCCTGTCCAAGAAATACAGAACCAATTGAAATTTTAAATAAAAGATTTTTATTCAATAATCAGAATCCTACTCTCAACAGAAATTGAATTCCTTTGTAGACTGTAACACTGGAAGTTACAGAGAGAGAGATCTAGATGTTTTGTTCTGTAAATGACTAAAATAAAGTAATAAACAGTCATCATATTTGTAATCATCAAATATTTTTACATTGCATTTCCTTATCAATAAAAGTAGTAACTTGTTATATTTACTTTAAAATAAATGGCAGCATTATCGTAATAATATAATAAAATCTACATGATAGAACAACCAACTCTTTAATCTTCAGGCAGATGTAACCTACAAGATGGCAAATTTTTAATTTAGAAAAGGAGTAATTTTTAAATGTTTTTGCAGAATATCAGCACCAGACACAATAATTTAACTATGGGGCTAATCAATTTGAATACTATGTTTAAATTACATTTAAGACTCCTGTCTTTTAATCATTTAAAAAAGGTTTCTATTTTTATTCTCTCTGACTACATCTCAGAGCCCCAATTAGGCACTCTATGCTTCCAGCTGACATTCCCTTTATCCACATTTATTTTATAAAAGAAAAAAGGCAAAGCTGCACATAATTAAGAACCTGGTGTGCTAATAACCAAACATACAATTGGGCAGAAGGATAATCCAATCCATTTCTTCTCACAGGAGAGTAACCTCCATAACTCACTTTAAGCGCTGCCATTCATGAGTTATGGGTCATTCCCTTTCTAGTGAAAATAAATTCTCCCGCACCGTCAGCCAGAGCTGGGTATTTTTCTTAGGACATGTAAATTGTAAAAGTGTATGAACATAATCATGTCCGACATTACAGGGAAAGTATAACCTCTTGCTCATGGACACAGGCTTATACGTAAATGTATGTAGTTTCGAGGCTGGGTCTGCCTAGTTACAATGTAGGATTTTTGATTAAAGTAAATTTATTCTTGAGATTTTTATGATATTGGTAAACTGCTTAATCTGTCGGTTTGTGTTTTATGACGCCAGTCAAATCCTCCAGGTCAGGGAGACCCAGCAGCAGAGCCACCGTCATTTATCACAGCCTCCATTTTCCACGGTGTATGATTTCCTAGTGGCACTTTCTTGGGACTGAAACCTGGCACCTAAGGGTGTTAAGTTGGGATCTATAAAAAGTTTTAATTTTTCATGGGTCTCATGTTTAGTTTTGGCTCAATTATGGCTAATAAAAATTGGGGTAAGCTTTGAAGAAGCCTCAAATTCTTGAAATTCACCAACCTGGGCTCTGTGGCATTTTGAGAGATCTGTCTTTCTACACAATTAATGTGCACCAAGTGATCTGCTTCATTTTCTATGGTCATAAACCATATGTTATATTATATGCAGTTCGCTGGTAATTTATCAGAAATAAAATATAAATTATATTTCTAAACATGGACAAAACATGCCATCCTTGTCCTCAAAAAAACATCGTAAAGCACAAGTATTGTTAGGGTTGAAAGCTAAGTCCTTAAGAATCTGATACTCTTTTTCTTTTGGTTCTTTTTAAAATGCATTATATGTGCTATATACATACAGCTGTGTTTATTTATTATCTTTTGATGTAGAAACCTCAACTTTCTCAAGTCTTATTATTTAGTTGAAAATTTCTTTATACTATTTGAATATCTTTTTGTACATTTTATCAAAATAAGAGAGCAGAAATATATTGAGCAAATTTTATTTGACCACATTAGGACTTCCTGAGAATGAAATAAAGAGTGTTGATGGATACCAGAGGTTTGCTTTGAAATACTCTAGCAAACAAACAAAACAAACACACGCTGCATGTGAAGAGACAGATGAAACAAGTCACAAAACCTGGATTCCTGCTGAAGTTAGTCTATGACTGCATTGGGTTCATTATATTAATAGTATTCTATTTTTTGTATGGTTTTAACTCTCCAAAATAAAGAATTTGAAAATTATGCTAAATAGGTTAAAAATTAAGCCTTAGAAGTGGTTATAAATGTAATAGAATATAATAATAAAGTTATATATGAATTAATTCAATTTTTAAATGTATGCTTCAAACATCTACGCAACATATATAATTGTACCAGACTGTGTTGCCTTTCTGAGACTTACATGGACAAGCACTTGCAACCTTAGTTGAGGCTAAGGGTCAACATATTCCCAAAACATGACTAAGGTTTTATGATTTGATAGTAAGTGCCTTCAGAAGCTTCTGGTTGGGAAAGAAAGTCAATTATGTATAGACTGTAAGGTCTTTCCAACTCTGAGCTTGGTAAGGAAAGGATCATTTAGGCCTAAATCAATATTTGGTTAATATCAGAGCAATATTTGGCTGCATTCATCTTGAAAAGAAAGAGAAGCAAATTCAATCAAAACTATCCCGTTCCCATGGATAATTAAACAACCTGCAACTGGCTTGTTGCATTGTGTACTCTAGTAAAGGAGACATGTGAGCGTGTTGGTCCTGGATGGTGATTCCCTATCAGCTGGAAAGGTTCTGGTCTCTGGACCTCAAAATGGGGCTGAGGTGCCCCCTTTTCTGCTCAGCAGACCCAAATATTGGTAGACAAACATTACTGTAAATGCCAAGGGAGTATGACCACTAAATCTAGATGCTGTAGTTTGCTCAGTAGGGATTTTTTCCCTTCCATTGAAGTTTGTGGTTGCATACCTGTTCTCCCCCTTATGCTTTCATCACACACTGTCTCTGATTGGCAAAGGTAAGATCCTTTTTTAAAAAGAAGGTATGCTGCGACAGCCAGTAGTATAAATACTCATAAGCACTCCTAGTAAGCAGTTGAAATCTGCTTCCACTCCAAAGCTTGAGACAGTCCTCTGCTCAATATTATTGCCTTGAAGCATATGGAACAGTTTGATACCCATCAGGCTGCCCCTAGGATCTATATGTTGAGTGGTTGCCATTCCATCACAAAGCAAATAAAATAGGGTCTCAAAAAGAAGCATACTGTGCTTGCTGTCCATGCACACGGAGCCCTAACATTGCCTTAACAATTCTCTGATCACCGTGATCCACCCATGACTGGTATGTGTGCTGAACTGGGGGGTGATTGAAGGCACCCTTCTTATAGAACCATCAGCCTCCATTAGGAGATATAAGTTTCACAAGCAGACTCTTCATGTTAAGGATGACTCAGCAAAGCTGGACCAGCCATCAGCATTGCAAATTGGGGCTTTTTTTTTTTTTTTTCTTAAAATGATATGAATATCTTGTTTGTGACATTTACAATGAAACCCTCAAAGAGCAATTTTTGGCTGAAATAAATTTGATTTTAATAATGTACCAAAGACTCCAGACAGTGACCCTGCAACACTCTATGTACCAGAAATTTAAAAATACCAAAAATTAAATGCTGCTTCTATAAATACTGCCTTTCTCCTCAAGCTCATAAGGCCTTAAAATTCGAGCCATCTATAGATCAGCGAAGGCACGATGACACAGATTAGGAATATGGTGTGCAGATTCTTCTAGAGGAGGCACTTCCTTGAGAAACCATGTCTTTCAATACCCTTGGAATTGTCTGAGCCGTACTTTTTCCTCTTCTGTCCAAAAGAGTGAGAAAGATGAAGAAGAGGAAGAAAGACTCCAAAACCTATCATATTGTCCCTCAACCTTAGCCAATTCACTGAGGGCTCTGCTGCAGTGCCTGGACATCAGAATTCATGGTGGAGCATATGGAGCCTACCATCTTCAGCTTTAGGGTGTCTGCAACCACTAGGAATTTCTAGATACCCTCTCTCTTAGTTTGCCATCTGCTAGATCTCAGAATCAACAGGATGAACTCATCAGGAAATCTCTTATCATTCAATACCTTCGATAGTTGGGTTCAAAAAGAAAGGTGAGAACAGAATTTCTGGCATCACTTTCTCCGATTGCTGAGCCAGGACTGCACACACGGCAAGGGCGTGCAGTCCATGGTGTACCTTCTCCAGAAACCAAGCAGGAGGAGCTGGATGTTTCTACCAGTCCTCTCTTCCACAAAGCACAACCAACGTTATGACAGCTTCTCTTTAGAAAAGAGTGCTCTATGGCACTGTTCTGCTGGCTCAAGAGGTAACCAGATTCTATGTGCAGCAAGGACCGGCTGTCTTCTTCACTGCTCTGTTCCTAGTGCCAGGAAATCAGTAAATAATAAATATTCGTTCAATGAATGAATGGACACTTTTCAGAGTATCAATATTTCATTTCAAGCTGGGACAGTTTGATGAAGCGTGGGTTAATTCTTGAAACAAAAAAGAATATACAAATACACATACACACATGTATAAATATAGATGTTCTTATAAACAAATGTTCTTTATGGAAATTTTAGACACAAAGGAAAAATTTTAAGCCAACTGTAATTCTATTACTGATAATATCTTGATGTACATCTTAACAGTATTTTTCTCTACATATATTTAAACATTTTATAAAGTTGAGATACTATAAACTATTGTATCTTTCTTTTCTCTCTACACCTCATTTGTAAAGCACTGTATGTTATCAAGCACATACTGATGTGACAGAGCCATATTTAAACTAAAAATGTCCAATGGCTCTGCAATATCAACCTCTTCCTACTCAAGAATGATGTCCTTCATGAAATAAAGCACACACCGAGGGATTCTTTACAGCCCTATTGTCTAACACTGTATCATCACAATAGGATTTAAAAGCTGTGCAACTGAACCCACACCTCCACTAAGGGGCTGTGTAGCACAGTGAGTAAGAACACAGACTCGAGAGCCAGGCTACCTGGGCTTTTATCCCACCTCTCTTACTGTATAGTCTCGTAACCTGGTGCCTCAATATCTTCATCTACAAAATGGGAAGATAAGAACAGTTACCTACCTCAGAGAGTTCTTGTAAGGATTAAATGAGCTAATGAATGTGAAGTATTTAGGAAAATGCCCAGCATATACTAAGTGCTATACAAGTTAACTGTTGTTGACATTATCCCAGGCCTCTTCTCAAATATACCCAGTGCTCAATACATCATAGGCACTTAATAACACTTCTTAAATTAGTAAATTGTCTATAGCACCATCTAGTGTTGACATGGGTGTTTTTACACCTTTTCGGAATCAACAAAGTCACAAAGTAACAGTCATTTTTCTCTGGCTATGATATTCCCCTATTCGTGTGTATCATACAGGATCAGCATTAAAATGAGAGTATATCCTGGCTGATTTAAATTTTATGTTGGCTAATGATAAAAATTACTGGGTAGTCTAGGAGACCCTGAGAATCAGTCTTACTGGCTTGGATCTTTTGGAGTTCTAGTTATTATATGCTGTAGTAGCTGGGGTAGGCTTATCCCAGTATACATTTCAGCCCAATGAGGGAATATCACTGGAGGCCTGCTCAGAGGGCAGGCTTAAGGCTTTGCTGGAGGGGGTGCCATGGGAAATAGGTTTATATGCCCTGGCTGACTCTTTACTTAGATATATTGTATTTGCTGCTTATATTTCTAATACAAACTGTGAGGGAATACAGGTGAGAAGATATATTAACATTAAAGCTCAATAAAACCCATAATGATTGGGTCAGGAAAAGAAAAGACATAATTTTATTTGAAAATAAAAGAATAAACCAGAGTCGAGAATGGGGTGAATGCATTAAAATATACTTCCTCCTGCCTCTCTGTTTTCTTTTGAAAGTATATTGTCTTCACCAGGCAGTTGACTTTTTCTACTCAATATCGGTACATGCAGGCCTGAATGGATAGCCCTGGGAGGAAGATGGATGAGGGCGGAGGAGGGGCAAAAGGACACTTAGTGGCAGGTGGGCATTTTTCAGGCCTGATGACTCCCAGAAACCATTTACCAGGCAGCTTTAAATCACAGTCAAGAGATAGGTGCTGCTTCAGTAACTCAGGTATCACAGTCGGGAGAGGTAAATATGTTTTGTGTGACTGTGTGTGGGTGCTGTACTTCAGGGATTCTCTACTTCAAGAATCTAGAGATAGGCTCCATAGTCTTCAAAATTATAAAATTATAGAAAATTTTCTAGGAAGAGAGTCTAGGGCTCTGTTATGTTCTTAAAAGTATCCATGATACCAATAGTTTAAGACCAAGATCCTAGATTTCTGGGCAGAGCAGGGGATGGGGACTGTGTAGAACATTTTAGCAAAATATGTTCCATCTTGCTATAAAATGGGTGATAACTGATGGTTTAAAAATGGCTGGGAATTTTGATCTTAAATCTATTAGATGGCATTTGATTTCAACTACTGATTAAATTTCTAGTCAAATTACCTTATTTTAACATTATCCCTAATCTTACTGCTCTGATTCATCAGCTAGTTCTAGTCAATAGCGTTTTCATGGGCAAAATCTCTCTAAATTTTAGCACAATATCATTACACAACACTTATTTCCAGCATATCATAGGTAATTATTTCATACTTGATAGACTTTTCAAGTTTTACCTAGTATTAGCAAGACCAGACTCAACAATTTGAGTTTTAAGATGATGGAGATCACCACAAAAGACATTTAATCCCCTCCCCTTCTCAAAAATCATCCTAAAATAATATGGAGAAAAAGAAATGTACACAAGTCCCACCTTGCATGGACTCACAACACATGAAGGCAGAAAATGAAGGGAGGATACTTCATAACTTAGCAGAGAAGAGAAACACAAGTACCTTCAGAGGTGAGGGTGTGGAGGAAGGGGTACCCATAAGAAATAATGCTACCCCCAGAACCTAATGAGACTCAGGAACCTGAGGCCTCAGATACCATGAAAATGAGGTGATGTGGAACGAGGGAGTGATGAAAACAGTGAGTGCCCAAGTCTCTATCCCCAAGTGTAGTTGGAGGGCTACTCTTCCCCCGACTCTGCCATAACCAGAGTATTTGCCAGAGAAACTGAATCCCAGAGTTGGGTACACAACCAAAAGCAAAGTTAGGATGAGGTGCACACTCAAAATAAGAGGATTAAGTGAAAGCCTACATCCTCACAGGTGGACAGTTCTTTTTTCTCAGGATGCCAACACATGTGTTTACACCATTCCCAGGTAACAGATTGGAAAGTCCAGAGAAAATGAGTTTAGATGTTGACATTTGGGCATCTCCAGCAAAAAGCCAGCTGGCCACACAGTCACCCCATGGTAAGACACAGCAATCTGCAGGCACCACCCACATACACTGGTGCACAGTGAGCTTTGTGATGCTTTACTGTTAAGAATGAATAGACCACCAAAGGTTACCAGACACTTGAGAGAAACCACCAAACACAGAGAAAAGAAGGAGTTCAGAGAAAAAAGGCAATACGGGGAACAGAAGAAATTTTCAGAAGAATTATAATCAATATCTTCAGAAAGGCAAGAAAAGATCATGCATCCATGGGAGAAGAATAGCATGCTATTATAAGACAAGGAGCAGCAAACAAGAAAATGCTTATAAACTAAACTTATTACTATGCCTGGAAAGTAAGAAGAAAGGCCTATATAGGACATGGAAAAGATAAGAAAATAAGAAAATCAGTACTAGAAGTCCAGTATCCAACTAATTGGAGTTTCATTCAAATAGGGCAGAAAAAAAAAACTGCTGAAGAGGAAATTATTTTAAAAAAGAAAAGAAAAGAAAAAAAGATGAGTAAATTTCTTTATTGTACTGAAGAAATGGATTCTCCAGATTAGGCTTAACACACAAATTGAACGGGGAAAAAAGTCCCAACCCAAAGCATATCTCTGTGAAATTGCTGAACACCAGAAATAGAGAGGAAATTCTAAAAGAAAGAAAATCAAGTAACATTCAAAGTATTAGGATTGAGAATGGTACGTTCTTCTCAAAAGCAACTTTGGAAGCTAGAACACAATAGAGCAAGCCTTCAAAATTCTGAGTGAAAATGTTTCAGCCTAGAATTGTGAGGCACGCTGAGTATGAGAATAGAACAAAGATTTTTTTTTTTTTTTTCAGTCATGCAAAGCCTCAAAAACAACCAACTCCCCCAGTGTTTAAAAAAAGTAAGGCCTTTTCTCATGAAGCCCCTGCAGACGTGCTTCTGCAAAATTAGGGAGTACATGAGGAAAAAGAAAGGCATGGGCTGCAGGAGGTGGGGGACCAGACACCGGAGGGGAAAGAGGAACCCCCTGAATGTTGGTGGAGGAAGCTCCAAAGGCAGCTGGCAACAGAGGAGAGAATCCAGACCAGACCCTAGGGTCGGGCTGCAGGAAGGAGTTCCCAGGACAGGAAGGATCTAGAAACAAGCTGTGACCGTTTTGACCCACTTCAAAATTGCTTTGAGAAGCATTTTGCAGAGTTGTGTAGGGTGTGAGAAGACTTTGATGTTTCACAGAAATCCTAACTCCAGGAAACAAGAAAATGTACATGATTAAGGAAACAATCATTGTATACTGGTTGACTCAGCAGTGAATGATATTTATAGGATAGTAATATAGGAAAGCTCTGTGGATCATATTGGGAGCATGAGGGGAGGGTGACCATAAACTCACCTGCTGCTAGACGTCACCAGTGTTCAAGGGCAGATTCTGGTGAAAGGATGCTGGGAGCTTGCCCTCTTCTGCTATGCACTAGCTGGGAGACCCTGGGCATATGACTTAGCCTCTCTGTGACTCAGTTTTCTCATCTGTAACTGGGGTCAGTAATAGTTTCTACCTAACAGGACTGTTATGAGAACTCCATAAGTTAAACGACTGTAAAGCTCTTAGAACAATGTATGGTACATAGAAAGGACAATATGAATACTTGGTGAATAACCAAGTATTAATAATATGTGCATGCTATATAGAAATATGGTGGGAAAACTACCAATTTAAGTAAAAAAGAAAATAGAAAGCAGTTGCCTTCAGGAATCAAGAAAGGGAGAATAATGAGGGACTACTGATTTTTAATTCTAAGTCTCAGTATAATTTGAATTTTTTAAATTACTGCAGGTAATAATTTAAGTAAAATAAAACTAGCTTAGAAAAACTAACAGCCAACGGCAGATTTTAAAATCAAGGATGTGGGCCCGGCGCGGTGGCTCAAGCCTGTAATCCCAGCACTTTGGGAGGCCGAGACGGGCGGATCACGAGGTCAGGAGATCGAGACCATCCTGGCTAACATGGTGAAACCCCGTCTCTACTAAAAAATACAAAAAACTAGCCAGGCGTGGTGGCGGATGCCTGTAGTCCCAGCTACTCGGGAGGCTGAGGCAGGAGAATGGCTAAACCCGGGAGGCGGAGCTTGCAGTGAGCTGAGATCCGGCCACTGCATTCCAGCCTGGGCAACAGAGCGAGACTCTGTCTCAAAAATAAATAAACAAATAAATAAATAAATAAAATAAAATCAGGCCAGGCGCGGTGGCTCAAGCCTGTAATCCCAGCACTTTGGGAGGCCGAGGCGGGTGGATCACGAGGTCAGGAGATCGAGACTATCCTGGCTAACATGGTGAAACCCCGTCTCTACTAAAAATACAAAAAAAAACTAGCCGGGCGAGGTGGCGGGCGCCTGTAGTCCCAGCTACTTGGGAGGCTGAGGCAGGAGAATGGCGTGAACCCGGGAGGCGGAGCTTGCAGTGAGCCGAGATCACGCCACTGCACTCCAGCCTGGGAGACACAGCGAGACTCCGTCTCAAAAAAAAAAAAATAATAAAATAAAATAAAATCAAGGATGTATACAAACTTTCCTGTTTGTTTATTTGTTTGTTTGTTTGAGATAGAATCTTGCTCTGTCACTCAGGCTGAAGTGCAGTGGCGCCATATAGGCTCACTGCAACCTCAGCCTCCCGGTTCAAGCAACTCTCCCGCCTCAGCCTCACGAGTAGCTGGGATTACAGGCATGTGCCACCAAGCCGGGCTAATTTTTGTATTTTCAGTAGAGACGGGGTTTTGCCATGTTCGTCAGGCTGGTCTCAAATTCCTGACCTCAGGTGATCTACCCACCTCGGCCTCCCAAAGTGCTGGGATTACAGGTTTGAGCCACCGCGCTCGGCCAGCATAGGCAAGCTTTGACATGGACTATTTCATACTCCCAATTTATTAACATTCCCATTTGCTATACAAATGAAGTTAAATGTATTTCTAAATGTAGCAGTGGACTCAAGTCTATTTTTTAAAATAAAATTGTTGGCCAGGCGTGGAGGCTCACACCTGTAATTCCAGCATTTTGGGAGGCCGAGGTGGGTGGATCACCTGATGTCGGGAGTTCGAGACCAGCCTGACTAATATGGTGAAACCCCATCTCTACTAAAAATGCAAAAATTAGCTGGGCGTGGTGGTGTGCGCCTGTAATCCCACCTACTCGGGAAGCTGAGGCAGGAAAATCACTTGAACTCAGGAGGTAGAGGTTGCAGTGAGCCGAGATGGTGCCATTGCACTCCAACCTGGGTGACAGAGCGAGACTCCGTCTCCTAAAACAATAAAATAAAATAAAATTGTCAACACAGGAACCTACTATTCAGTTATTTCTGCAACACAAACATAATTAATTTAAAAACAAAATTTTCATTGCTCTAAGAGAAGTGTCTTACAGGTGTGGGCCAGTATACCTAGATTTGGGGGAAAAAAAACACACATGAAAAGTAGAGCAATTTGTACCCTAACCCTCCCCCTTCTCCCACTCTCTGATAAAGACTTTAATAAGTAATGAAATGGGAGACTTACAAAGTAAAAGAGGGGATGATATAAAGGCCTTCGATCAAGAAAATGCATAGACCTTCTTTCCCAGAGGTCTACTTCCTCTTCTAAACTAATGAAAGGGCCAGCAGGAACCCAAGAAGCATTGCTGCTCTTGGTTGCATAATTATATCAACCTGCTTCTAAAAGAAATCACATCACAGCTGTGCATTTCACCAGCAAGCTACCACAAGATAAGAAAAAAAGAATTCCCAGTAATAGATACCCCACTCAATCCTTAGTCTGGGTTGACAATCCTCTGACAAATTCTAGTGTCCATGACACACACTACCTTATTATCTGTATGAATTTCATCAGTCTACCAACCTAATATGAATTAAGGTATTTACAAGATAACCTCTAGGACGTCATTGTATAACAATTTGAGTATGTTAAAGTCTCTCCTTGTAATGTTAAAAAAAGAAGGGTTGTGTTTTACTTCTGCCTGCTCTCATTTGGGTGGGATCTGGTGGGTGTAGTGTTCAGTTTGAAATTCACTGCTTCCTCCTATTCCCCGACCTCCAACCTCCAAACCCTATGCTCATCATTAAAATGTATAATAACAAAACACATTTTTCCCTGGGCCTTTGCCAAACCGTCACTGTCTCTGGATAGTCCAACCTTCTCTCTAAAAAGGGAACAAAATAGTCTGAACTATGTCTCGGTGTGGCAGCGTGGGCCGCTGTGACAGCAAGCTAATTTATCACTGTGGGGACCTTAGGCTGTGCAACTGACCACCCAACTTACTGTTGTCTGAGGGGGTGGCAGTTAATCATCTCCTTAAATGATGTGGGTATGAAAACAGAGTTGATTGTTGCTCAGCACCTAACCTTATCCATCCTCCGTGCCCCGGTAGTGACTGTTGCCATTTTCCCCTTCTTCCCAGACTGCTGGGTTTCAAGAGATTCTGACCGAGGTGGAAATTTTAGCTGTGATTGTGGGATGCCTGTGTCATGACCTCGACCACAGGGGAACCAACAATGCCTTCCAAGCTAAGTAAGTGTTCTAAACTGCTGTTATTTTAATGCATTTGCCTTTCTGTTCAGAGCCAAAGGTGACGAATGCTAAAGAGTAAAGCATTAATTTCTGGCATCCGAGGCCAAGGCCACGCAGGCTTAGGCGTGCATGTCATGGGGCCCATCCATCTTTATAATTCCCTATTCTTCTTTTAATTGCAGATTTGCCCTTCATGTCATGCTTGTTGATTTGGTTGGTCTCTGTTGACCTTAGTCAGATAACAAAGCTTGGATTTTAAAGGGCCTACTTTTTTCACCCAGAATATTTGCCTTTAAGGCATTATAAGCTTCTTGGACTTGCTACTCTCAAACTCTGGTTTGAGACTGTTAAAATAAAAGCAGTCTTAGGACATTTGATGAAGCAAAATATAATTTTCCTTCTCCAATAGAGTCTCTTCCAGGATTCTTTTGATGTTGGGTATTGTATAAACTATAGTGAAATAAAGTCACATTCAAGGAATGTAGTTTTTGTTCCTCCCATCCCTACTCCCATAGAAAGGTGGAAGCAAGAAAAGAATTACAGAAATACAGGGATGTCTGGGCAACTATTTGCCACACACATGATCTGTATAGATAGAACAATCTGTCCCTAAGCAGGTTTTTCTGGTCAAGATAGCTGTTGCTTTGTGGCTCATACTGTGGCCAAGGCCACAGAACTTATGGGTGCTAGAAATAAGATCAAAACCCAGGTCTCCTGACTTGTATATTGAGTCTTCCTTTAATATTCCTTTCACTGTCTGCCTGCAAACAAAAGATACAGACTTTCAGAGGCTGGAGAGAAAAGTTTTGGGGTGGAGAAGGTAGAGAAGGCTTCAACAAAGAGGTAAGATTAACTTCAGATGACTGATTTCATAACCTCTAGAACAAGTCAACCTCTATTATCTGAAACTTTCACAGCCTGCTCTTTGTCAACAGGTTCTTTTCAGCTCACCATTCTCTTTTTTCCTCCAAACACCTACCCACTAAGACTTTGGGAGTCTAGGATTCTTGTATTTACTCCTGATCTAGCAGATGAATTTCAATTTTGTGCCCTCTGTCCAATCTGTATCCTATAGCCCATCACTTCAGTGCTCTCTTCTCAATATCCTGTCATGTCCTGACAAGTCTCTGTGACATCCACTCTGCAGAAACTCAGTCCTGGTTTAATCTAATAATTCAGTCTCTTGCCACTCTGTCTAGACTTGTAAAAGTGTTAGGAGAAAATGTCACAGTTGTGAGTTACAGACATACCAAATATATATTCCTCCCACTCGGCTGGACGCTAGAACTCGCTGCCAGTCTTCCTGTGTCCCTAGCCAGCCCCATTCACCACTGCTGTTAGCAGTTTCATACACCAAACTTGTGTCTTCCAAAACCACCTCCCGCTCCCCCACCTCCCCCGCGCCACTCAGCAGATCACCTTGCCTCCTACTTCACAGAGAAAATTGAGGCCATCAATCGAGAACTCTCTCAATTTCCTCCCCTGCCACCTACAAACTTATCTATCCATCCCCATCCTTCCCTCCTTCCCTCCTATCTCGGTAGGAGGGCTGTCCTTCCCTCGTCCGAGGCTAATCCCTCCACCTCTGCCATGGACTCTTCCTTGCTTCTCCTCTGGGACTTTGCACCATCAATCTTCCTCTCCCCTCTGTATCTACTGTCCCTTTCTGCCAGCTCTCTGCATTCTATTAATAGAAACAGTTCTCCCGCATCTTGAAAAAAGCCTACCCTAATCCCCACTTCACTCTTCAGCTTCAGTTCTATTTCCCTCTTTCCTTCCCAGTCAAGCTTCGTGGAAAGCTGTCTGGGTTCACTTCCTTCCCTTCCCCCAACCCCTGTCCTCCCACATGGCTTCCAGTTCCACTCATTGGAGAAACCACCTCAGGAATGACACCCGTGGCCACCTTTTCTCAAAGCTGTCGGACCTTTTTGTTGTCCTTCTTTCATAATACCTCTTGCCATGAGATATACTTTGTCGCTCCCTCCTTCCTGAAACTCTCTCTTCCTTTGTCTTACAGACGAAGGGTTTTCATCCACCTGTACAGCATTGAATCTCCACTGGCTTCAGGCCTCTGTCCCCCTGCTCCAGCCTTCCCTGGCGATGCCCTCCCTCTTCCTCTCTTACTCTTCGTGATCCTTCAGGCAGGGCCACCATCCATCTGCTGATGAGCCCTGAATACATTTCTTTGAACCATAATTCTCAGCTTATCTCCAGGCACTTATTCCATTGCTTGAGGAACACCTCCTCTTCGAAGTCCTACCGTCCCCTCAACCTCAGTCTTTCCCTCCATGCATGTCCCTCTTTCTTGTATTCTTTACCCCAAGGAATGGCCCCACCAAAAATGCACCAGTCACCCAACCTACCCTGCAACATCCCTCAAAGCCAGCGCTCCTCTGCATGCTTACAGCAAGGACTGCTTCTTGGCATGACTCCTGGTTTGCTACAATGAACAGCGTGACTCTCCTCCCGAGGCTGCTTGGCACTCCAGAATGATCTTGCTAATTCACAAAGCGACCAGGTCACTCCCCTGCTTAAAAGCCATCCACACCTCCTGTGGCTTTTAGAATAGTGTTCCAGTTCCTTAGCTTAACGCCTTCGGGCCCTTTTCATTTGGACTCCTGCCTATTTCCCTGGCCCAGTGCCCACTCACCCCAGCCCACCCCACTCATGCATCTATGTTCCAGACACAGGAACTCCAAGAAGCACTGGTGGGGTCCTGCTCAGTCACATCTCTCTGCTGCCCAATATGCTGTTTCCCCTGCCTGGCATGCCCTTCTCTCCTTCTGTCCCCAACACTCCTCTGAAAGCATCACCTTCGTGTTTCTATCCACCCTAATGTACCCCCATGGTCAATTTCCTATGCCCTGGTTATGCCTTTTCCAAAGTGTGCACTTCATACCATTTTAATTGCTGACTTGCAGATGTCTCTCTCCTTCTTCTCTGGCATGTGCAACAGTGAATGAACAGTACCTGGGGGAGCATAATAAACAATAAATGTTTTCAGAATGAACAAATGAAGGATAACTGCATGAGTGGATGACATATTTTAACTACAGCACTTTAACAAAGTTTCCTGATTTCTTTAACAGATGCAACCTCTTATAAATTATTATAAAACATTGCTTGTTTGTTTTTAACTTTTATTTTAGGTTTGGGGGTATATGTGAAGGTTTGTTACATAGGTAAACACGTGATGGGGGGTTTGTTAAATATATATTATTTCATCATCCAGGTATTAAGCCCAGTACCTGATAGTTACCTTTTCTGCTCTTCTCCCTCCTGCCTCAAATAGACCCCAGTGTCTATTGTTTCCTTCTTTGTGTTCATAAGCTCTCATCATTTAGCTCCCACTTGTAAGTGAGAACATGTGGTATGTGGTTTTCTGTTCCTACATTAGTTTGCTAAGGATAATAGCCTTCAGTTCTACTCATGTTCCTGCAAAAGACATGATCTCATTCTTTTTTATGGGTGCATAGTATTCCATGGTGTATATATACCACATTTTTAAATCCAATCTGTCATTGATGGGCATTTAGGTTGATTCCATGTCTTTGCTATTGTGAATAGTGCTGCAGTGAAACATTGTTTTATACATTGTCTTGATGCTGCACTAAAGAGCTGGAGCCCATTGAAGTGTACGTTGTGTATGCTTTCATTGTAGGGTCTGATTGCTCCTTGTTTGGAGTTCTTGTGTCTGCACTGCATTATTTTTTTAGGATTCCTCTTTCCCCCAGGCCAATGGTATCATTGTCAGTGTATCTCCCTCTAGCACACTCTCTCCAGCCCGCTACCACTCTACCACTTATGCAGAAAGATGGGATAATTGTATTAGAATTGTGTCTGTAAAACAAGAGTGAGAGCCTTTTGGGTCCTTCCAAGAGTGAAGTGCACAATACTTATACTCAGATACCAATGGCCCCTCCCCAGAGAGAGAGCTGATGTATGGCACCGACAGAGGCTGCTCTTCTTGCTAGTTGATACCTTAGCTGTTGGGACCAAGAGTGCACACCTAATCAAGGCTGGACCAATCAGATTTTATCTCACAGGAATTTGGAGTTGGATTACCGTAATATTAAGACAGTTAGCTTCAGGGATCCAAGCTGCAGGCTCATGTAGATTTGGGAGCTGAGGCTGCCATTTGGGGAAAGCTATGATGACCACATACCAAGCAGATGAAAGAAACAAGAAAACCAGTCTACAAAGAGGAAAGAAGGATGGAGCTGATATTCAAAGAGAAGCAGAACAGATAGACTGTGTAACCTGAGAGAAAGACAGAGAAAAGCCAGGCTTTATCCCTGGCTCTCTCCATCCTTGTTCCTATTTCTAGGAGACCCAGCCATGCTTGTGATAATTGGGCTTCTTCAGAGTTCCTGGTATCATTCAATCAGCCTTCCTTTCAGTGAAGCTGGTTGTACTCCATTTCTGTTCTTTGCAACTACCACTTCCTGAGACAATGAGAACTACATTTTATTTATTGTTTACTGTGTCTTAAGCCCTTACTGGCATCAACTCTGTAGAGTTGATATTTTTGTCTCCATTTTACAGGAGGAACTGAGCCTCAGGAAGGTAAGTAAACTTTCCCAAATCCATTCATGTGGTAGAGTGGAGCCTGGACCAGGGCTGTCTGTTTTCAGAAGCCATTCTTTAACCACTGTATCACACTCTGGTCCATGACTTTGTGACATCTATTTTGAGTTGTTGAGCTTCCAGTTTATTGGCTACCTTGCCAAATATGTGAGCTCTTGAACGAAAATATATTTTGACATCCAACAGTTCAGACATGAAGCCATAAAAATTATAAAACCAAACTAAAGCTTACTAGTCATGTTTTACAGTACCTCAATTTTACAAAAAAAAACCAAAAACTGAGGTCCCCAAATCTCAGGTTGCTTGTATAAGACTGAACAGCATTCACACATATGAGTCACTAGTACTAGATTTCAGAGAGTTTTTTGCATCCTCACATCACATGATCAAATCTGCCTATTCCAAGGTAGTGTGATGCGTTTTCTCAAGACAATTAACTTATACACAGTTTATCAGCTCATGGGATGTCAGGAGCACTGCACCTACTTTATGGAGTCAATTTTGCACTTAGGACACTTAATGCCACCATTGCCCAACCTCTGTTAAGATTTCCCTTGACAATGAATGCTGAAAGAGGCTTTTTAGCATCATGGTCAAGGAACTCCCTTTTTATTGATTAGAATGAGATTTATTCATTGAGGGTGCCATTGTTTAGAAAATCCCTTGCAAGAAACCTATCTTCTTTTCTTGCTTTTTATTTCCCAGTAAGTGAGTACTTTCTATATTCAAGGTACTATACTAGGCATTGTGGGAGAAATAAAGAGATATAGCAAACATCCCTTCTCTTAAAGTGCTCCCAGTCTAATTCTAGTCTTTCAAGTGATTTGAAAATGGGATTTAAATGCACCAATTATTATGCAGCAAAGTATATGCTACCTTTTTTTCATATATAAGGCTATAAAAAAACAGGAGACATTTAGCAAGGGACAAATTACTATATAAAATGCAAAATGCCTCTACAATAAAAAGTGTGGCTTTCATTAGAGCACAATTTGATTTATTCTCTTAGCCTTTCTGATAAGTGAACCTTCGCATTTTCATATTTTGTTCTTAATTTTTAAGTATTGGAGTGCGTGCAATGAATGATCACTAGGTAGAGAGGGCAGCAATACCACAGTGCTTTGAAATTGCTCTGTTCACACCTCTCCCCTGTTTTCTCTAGGGACAGCTTTCCCCACTCATCCTTCTCTCTATTACAGCTGCCCCTGATGATTAAATATCAGTACCAAGCAGCTTTGTAGTATATTCTCCTAGGAGACTTCTTCTATTCATTTCTAGCATAATCTCTTCTACTCATTTCTTGGGAATGAAAACCCATCTTGCCGCTTTCGGCCAGGTCCCAGAAGTGAAATACTGGGGCACATTAATCTGCCATGACAGCCTAATCCCATTCCTCACCACCTCCCAACAACTCTCAATTTCCTAATTACCTTTCATAGTTTTCCTTTTTCAAGTTTCCTTTAAGTCACGGCTGCACACTGCCATTCAGTCTCTTTTTCAAAGAATATGCCTATCTAGGGAAGTTATGAAGGTACATTTACATTTGACACATTTTTGGTGCCTGTGCAAAGTACTAAATGCCTGTAGGGAAATTTCCACCTTGACTTTTCTTTTTAATAAGTTTCTCCTCATTCAGCTGCCAATCCAAAATGAAAAGCTTTAGTATGTTAAGATGACCTAATCAGTAATGCACATCGTGAATACTTGCATGTATAAACGTATTTGTACTTACGGAATTTGGATTCTCTTCTCTTACTCTCTCCATACACCCTACATATATAAAATCGTATTTTCACAACTAAAGGATGTGTGCCCCAAAGACACTTCTATGATGGATATACTTAGCACAGACAATTAAAATGAGGTGTACTGTTAAAGTCCATTTTTTCCATATGCGATTGATCTCAGGGTTTTTTCTTTTCATATTTTATATGAGAAAGTAGAAGCATACCTTTCTAAGTGGAAGTATATTATGTGAGAGACATGACCTCTTTAAAAATGGTTTTACAATCAGCCGGGTGCGGTAGCTCACACCTGTAATCCCATCACTTTGGGAGGCCGAGGCAGGCGGATCTCTAAGTCAGGAGTTTGAGACCAGCCCGGCCAACATGGTGAAACCTTGTCTCTACTAAAGATACAAAAAATTAGCCAGGCGTGGTGGTGCATGCCTGTAATCCCAGCTACTTGGGAGGCTGAGGTAGGAGAATCACTTGAGCCCAGGAGGTGGAGGTTGCAGTAAGCCGAGATCGTGCCATTGTACTCCAGCCTGAGCGACAGGGCAAGATTCCATCTAAAAAAAAAAAAAAAAAAGGTTTCACGATCAATCAAAAGTAGATAATGCTGCTTATTATGTTCCCCTCCCACAAAATCACAGTGCATTTTCACATATTGCCGCCTCTAGAAAATCCTTACCATAAATAAACAGATCCACTTTTTAAAGCCAACATTTTCCAAACTTATGTGGCCATGGAACCCTTTTTACTTCTTCTCTTAATGCCATTTAACATTCAGAAGAACTAGTATTCTGTAGAATACTTTTTGATAAAGCTTATCTTCACAGATATGTTTTAATTTTTTGCCACTTATATCAAGACTGCAGACTTGGCTCTTGGTGGTCCCAGGAAGTTCCCAGTGTGTACCAGCAAATATAGGCAGCATTCCTAATAGGCCTTGGCCTGAGACAAAAGGCACTGAGGGTTTTGGCAGTCTAGAAAACCTGCCAGGGACCAAATCTGATAGTGTAAATAAGGGATCCATTTGGAAATGGAAGTATTCTTGCTTAGATGACTTTACTTTTAAAAAACCCCTCAAAGTTGAGTTAGTAACATGCTCCATTCTCTGAGGGCTAAGATGGCACCTTGCTTGCAGAAAAGTGAGAACTTTTAGTGCAAGGTTGATCAGAGAAAAATTCCTGACACAATTGTAGGGGATTGTGAGCTTCCTGAAGGTCAGAACATGTCTTACTTCTCTTTGTATTCCACATGCCTGGGACCTGATACAATAATAGTTATCAATGCTTATTGGTTGAATGAATGATAGATGAATGAATGAATAATAAAGCCTCCCCACACTTTCATGGCATTAGTCTGGTTCAGTGGCAAAATCTACCTATTTTTTGTGATTGAATCAGTATCATATGAGGCTGGGCAGAATGTAAGATGGAATTACAGAAGGGAACAAAGAGGGAATCTGACAAGGAAGATGCTCAAACCATAGACAGTGGCTGCCTTTGCACAAATACTGGGAGATAGAACACACCAGATCGGAGGCATATGGATATGGGGGAGAGGCCTCCATCCTATGCACAGAAAGGAGCAGTGCTTCAGAAGCCATGGTGTATTTGTTAAAAGGTGTTGTCGTCCTCCCCATCCCCACCCCCTTAAAGGAGAAAACATCTCCTTATTCACGGAAACAAAGAAGATACAGAGTGACTTCTGATCATCTAGCTGATGCAACTTTTGTGCAGTTGTTAACCCAACACTAATAAGGGAAGAGATAACATTTTGTATCTTGTACAAAAGATTCACACTAGTAAGTGAGGTGCATGTGAGCATGGCTGATTCATAGGAATGATCACATGAATCAACCTGTGGTTAGCAATGATACTAATAGAATTCTGAATTAGATTTTGAAATCTTCTTTCATTGGTAACAACCAGCTTAGTAAAAATGGAGAATCAAATATCAGAAATGTATGTTATAATTATCATTTTCATTATGTAACAGGAAGCTTAAAAACTTGGATTCAAATCTGGAACTGCTACAAGCGAGCTGTGTGACCTTGGAAAAGTTACTTAACTTCTCTGAGCCCTGTTTTCCTCATGTGTAAATGAGAAAATAATACTTATATCATGGTCATTGTCAGGAATAAATGCTCTAATGTATTAAGTTGTTAATATATAGACTAGGGCATGGTAGATAATTACTAATGGTGGCTTTTATTATTAATAATCATATTAGTGTTATAAAATATGCTAACACACTTATTATCAACCTCCCAACTTGGACTGTAGTCTCTCGACATGGTAACTACTGTAAGCTGATTAGACAAGCAACCAGTATTTTTTAAAGCACTTACTCTACGCCAGGCTCTAGGATGTGATATGCACATAAAGCATTGCAGAATTTCAACAGCCAAGACAAAGGCATATAGCATACGTTTTGAAACCCATAACTTCATAGAAATGAACTCTATGTAAGACAAATAGTAACTAACATTAAATATTAATTTATCATTAAGATTCGCCTAGCAAATTTTCACTTATTAAATGATATAAATTAAGGCAAGATTTAAAGAAATAACACACACATGATTAAAATCTAATGCCCTCCTTACTAAGCACCTTACTAAGAAAAATAATAATCCCGATATTTTACACTGTATTATATTCAATAATTCCTACTGAACTTAATCCTGCTGGAAGAGCTGACCACATGTTGGGAGAAGAATTGGGAGAGTCTTTCCAAGAATTGCAGGTCCCTTTACCCTTGAGCCGATGGTGGTTTTGGGCTGCCTCCCACTGAAGTTGGAGGAAAGCTTGGGACCAAAAGTCTTCATGTTGCACTTAGATGCAGTCCTTGCTTCTCTCACTAGCAGGACAGATTGTGTGCAGTCAATTTCCAGCATTTCCAAGTTAAGGCCAGATTGTCCTTTCAATGTCGAAGCCCCCTGCAATAAGCGAGAAAGAACAGAATGATCTAGATGGATCTTTAACCTGAGTCCCACGGCTGCCTTTTACACTGTGGGCCTCTCTGGGATGTCTCTTGATTCTTAAGATGCTCTAACTCCCATTTCTTAAACAGAGTTGGAAATAAACGTTTTTAAACTTTTTTTTTCTTTTTTTTTTTTTTTTTTTTTGAGATGGAGTCTCGCTCTGTCCCCCAGGCTGGAGTGCAATGGCATGATCTCGGCTCACTGCAACCTCTGCTTCCCAGTTTTGAGCGCTTCTCCTGCCTCAGACTCCCAAGTAATGAACACTTTGCAGAACTGACATTGTTAAGGAATGGGTTGTTCTACATAAATGAAATTTACAGATAATTCAAAGTAATCCCTTTAAGTATCAATGAGTATTTTATTAATTTAAAATGGAAATAGTCATATGTGTTTTAATTATTGATTAATAATTAATGTAGACTACAATCTACTACAGGCTGGGAACTGTAATAGGCATTTTCAAATATTTTATTGTTCTCATAAATAACAGGTTAGGTAGGTAATATAATCTTAGAGACAAAGAAACTGACTCTTAAAAAGGCCAAGTAACCATCTGAAGCTACTACTTGGAGGAAGAGCTGAGATTTCACTCCAAATCCAGAGAACTTTTTGGAGTTGCACACTGAGATATCATAGCGTGACTGTGGACTGGCAGGCCATAGTAGAAGGCTGTCGGCCTTTCACGTAGAGTAGATAAAATGCACTCTGCAGAATATTCACAAGGTCTTCTCTTATGGAAGGTCAAATACGCTTTGTATAAGACAGTTGTTTTGAACACTCAGAAGTCACAGAATGTTTAGTTCATGAAGCGTTCCCTGATCCCCAGAGCCAGAAATTACGTCTTTTTTTCCTCAGAACATCCATAGCACTTTGATTGGACCTGGAGCACATTTCTACACTGATTAGTATTTGCATTATTTTATGTGCATTATTTTTACTTATTATCTCATCTCATCTTTCTTACTAGTCTGTAAATTCCTTAGGGACAGAGACTGTGTCAAATTCATCAAATATCATTTGCAGCATCTAGCCTGATACATAGAAAGTTCTATGTATTAGGAACTTTCTTGCACAGATGATTTCTTTCATAGGTGAATGAACTACAAAAGCAGTTACCCGAGAATGTGTCTGCTCATGGTCCTTCGTCAAAAGCAAGAAAAGCAGTTTGATCCAAAAAGCTGGTGTGGGGGAACCGTTGATAGGCCCTGCTCACTCACCCTCTGTCCTCTTTCAGGAGCGGTTCCGCCCTGGCCCAACTCTATGGAACCTCTGCTACCTTGGAGCATCACCATTTCAACCACGCTGTGATGATCCTTCAAAGCGAGGTACAGGCCTGATGTTCTGCTTCTTTCCTTAACAGAAACCAAACAACTCTTTGTTTCCTCCCTCTCTTTTTTTGTGGTGCCACAGGTAGATACAAAGAAGTGGGAAAATCATGTCTAAGTCAACTTAATCGGCCTTAGTGGCTTTTTCTGTTCTTTTAGATGCCTGAGCAGGACCTTGCAGAGTCTTCCTGAGCTGATTCATTTGGATTTCATTATTGGTTAGGAAGCTTTTCAGATTCACTTGGCAGGGTGACAGATATAGACTGCTTGTCACCAGAGCATGACCTGACCTTCCTCAAAGAATACAGAGCACTAAGGAGACAACTTGATCCAAATAGTGAGAAGCCCAACATTCCCATTTGGCGAAACTCTCAGTCATTTTAAGAGATGGTAGAAGCAAAAACGGGGAGAAAGTTACACTTTATTAGCACAATTGAGAAACTATACAACTTAAAAGAACTTAAAATTGCTGGTGGGACCAGTTAGGAAGTGAGAACTGCAGCTAAACTTAAGACCCAGGGCTAATGCCATATGCCTGATTTTGCTTTATGTGGCAATGCAGGAGTTAGAAGTAGTTGGAATTTTATACTTTTAGCCCTCCACAGAGAAAAACAGAAACCACTAACTGACTCTGGCTGGGGCATCTGAGTTTTAAATTGCCAGGAAAGGATCTGTTTAATTTTCTGCAAGCGTACAGACTTTTTTTTTTTTTTTTGAGGCCAGGAAGGGATCATCTGTTCCCCATTATCTGTCAGTTCTCTAGCTGTGCCATTAATTATTATTATTATCATCATTAAGGCCCTGCTTCGCTGGAATGGCATCATTAAATATGGAGGTTTTTTTCCTCCAGCCTATCTTGAGAAAGCATGTCTTTTGCAATATCATGGAGGCCTTCGACCCCATAAAGGAGAGTCGGCAGTCCGGAACCTGAATGCAGGCTGCAAAAGGGAAAACCTGCTGGAAATGATGTATTTTCAGTTGGGAATGAAACACCAAGAGTTAGGCTCTCAGTAACTGGCAGAAGCCAGCATCCTGGCCTCTGTGGCTATGGAATTGTCCTCCAAAAGCAGTGTCTTAGCTGAGAACTATGGAAGAACTTTGGTTCAAACTATCTTTTCTGTACTGGTAAAGGTGGTGAGTATACACCTCTGACAAACCACCACCTTTGTAATAACAAGTATTATAAACAGGATATCAGGTTTTCTCAGGGAAACAAACCCCCCTCACTCAGAATTTGTGTTCATGCAAACAAAACACATTGGCCGTCCTTCACCCTGGGGTTCCCTATGAAGAACAGAGACTATCAATGACGGAACCATGCACTGTCCCAGCACTGCCTCCAGTCCCCTGTGGTCCTGCCCATCAGAAAGGCAGAAATGCAGGTGCTATTATTGTTCCACTTTCCAAATGAGCTCCGGTGCAGAGAAGTTAGATGGCTTGAGGAAGTTTGCCCAGAACTTTCTTCCTCCACATCTGTATGTCTTTCCATTAACACCACACTCACCACCTCCCTAAACAAAGAGTAGACGCAGTATTTCAGGGAGACTCAAATCTACTTCAGGGACCAAAACGTTAAGGCACTGTAGAAGACTAATTTGCATATAAACAACATAGTGATTGCAAATTAACTTTTTTAAAAAATTAAAGCTGATCTGGCTAGCACTGTCACTCTTAGCCATAAATGGCGTTAGTGATTATATATCCTTCAAAGTACAGTCACATGCAACATGTTTTGGTCAACAAGAGACCACATTGGTATGACAGTGGTCCCATGAGATTATAATACAGTATTTTTACTGTACCTTTTCATGTTTAAATAGGTTTAGATATACAAATACCAACCATTGTGTTACAGTTGCCCACAGTATTACAGGCAGTAACATGACGTACGGGTGAATAGCCTAGGAGCAATAGGCTATCGCATACGGCCTAGGTATGGAATAGGCTGTACCATCTAGTTTTGTGTAAGTGCACTCTATGGTGTTCACACAATGAGGCGGTCACCTAACAATGTATTTCTTGGAATGTACCCCACTGTTGCATGATGCATGATTGTAATAAAATGCACATCCTCATAAAATAATCCACATCCTCAAATTCAGACCAGATTTCTCCATATCTCAATGTTAACTTTTACCGTAACTTGCTCTTAAAGGCTGTGTTTCTTTGGGAGATTCTGGGTGCGTGACTGGACCCACGTGACTGCTTTTCCATAGCTTCCTACCACTTTTTCCCTGGCCCCAGAACACTTGCCTGTGATTGATCATTGGGTAATGCACAGGCAAAAAAACCTGGGCAGAATTATGGTGCAGCATTCCTTTTGTTATTTGTCTTCTTCTTAATGGCTGAATTAAGGGTCTGAAGAGCTCATTTGAAAATTATTATTAATATTGGACCTGGTCCCAGGTAGAACCAATATACTCTAGTCTTTAAGGAGTGGCGGGTTCACCCAATGAAATAAATTAACTCGGGGAAACAGATTATCATCTGGTGCCTGGTAAGAGATAATTTACTAATTGATATCCCAGTTCCCTGAAATAATTAATTTACCTCTCATTGGAGAATGGTTCATTCTCAGGCAGTTATTCCACCACTTTCCTTCTCCAGCATCTTCTGGCTCTCAACACGAGATTTAAAACTGGTCCAGTTCCCAGGCCATATGCTCATGAGTTCATATTTCACACTAAGAAAACCTGAAAAATGAAAAGTCCTGACTTTAAAAACAAACTAAGTGAATTGTTGGTCTGTATGGGTTTTTCACTTTACTAAAGACAAATGTTTTAGCCTAAGTGTAGCTAACACAAGTGTTGATGAAAACAAGGGTACCTGTCAAAGGTATGAAGATAAAGATGTCATCCCAACTTTACTTAGGTAAATGTCATTTTAGGGTCCCACTGTGCCAAGAACAATGTCTTATACATCCTAGCTATTCAGTAATTATTCATATTCACCATCCTGAATTTAGCCTGCCACACGCTTCATCAAAGTGCACCTTAATGGGGGGAGGCGGGGTTCCTCCGCATCTGCAGCAGTGATGTGTTGGGCCAGGTAAATCTTTGTTGTGGGGGTCTCCTGTGCATCATGGATGTGTAGCAGCATCCTGGCCACTACTGCTAGATGCCAGTGGCACTCCAGCCAGTGTGACAATCAAACATGTCACTAGACCTTGCTGAAGTTCCCCATTGTCGAAATCGCCCCCAGTTGAGAACCACTGTTCTAATGGCTTTTTATTTTTCTTAAACTCATTTGTTGCCATAGCACATGTTCCCAAAATGCCGGCTTAAACCTTTACTGGTAGTAAAAATAGCATTTATTTTAGGGGGAGAAATGTTCCCAAATGTTTCACAAACTTCTCCTCTAAGTAATTCCATAGGAAATGGGTAGTCAGATGGAATTCTGGCCACAACATATTCACAGTAAGATAAGTTCCAACAATTTCAGATTTTCCCTTTGAGACTAAGTACATAACAAAGTGTCCCTTGTTAGACTTTCTCAAAAATGACTGTGCATTCTGGCTAAGCTATGTTTGCTGGGAATCTGTTTATATTTATGCAAAATTTCACTATGCTTTTTAAAAAGTGATTTTTTAATGTTCCCAGACTTTTTTTTAATAGAGGAAAAACATGTAATCAACAACCACAGGTTTAATGTCCTTTGTGACTTCTTACTTTCTCATTACAGGGTCACAATATCTTTGCTAACCTGTCCTCCAAGGAATATAGTGACCTTATGCAGCTTTTGAAGCAGTCAATATTGGCAACAGACCTCACGCTGTACTTTGAGTAGGTATTGGCATTCGATCTGTTTGACAAATGGATATCTAAAGTTCCATCCTGTAATTAATCTCCAGTTCTACACTAGAGCTTACCTGGTTATTCTAGCATTGATATCAATGTGTAAATGAGCTAAATTTTTTGTTGTTGTTGTTTCTCTCTCATATAAATGAAGTCCATTAAAGTGGTGTATATAAGCCAAGAGAATCAAGGAAGGCTATATTCACAAGATTTCTATTTTTCTTCTGTTTTATGAGCCTTGTTTGACACACAACTCTGAAACTAAGTGATGGCCATTTTTATCTTAGATATAACTAATATTGCTATTTAAGACTGTTAATTTCTGGTCAGCTGTATAATGGCATTGATAATGAAGATGAAAAATATTCAGTGATGGAAAATTAACTAGCAATCCAACAGTTCATTCCTTGATTCTTTTCTGTCTCTTTCTTAGAAGAGCTTTCTCTCCTTTTCAACAACGTTCGGGCCTTTCTCTGAGCTGGAAATTGCACCCTCCCATTTTCAGTGGGACGTGCTTTAACAGGTGCCACCTCTTTTAGCAGCCTGGAAGTTTCTTCCACCACTCATTTGCACTGTTTTCTCTTATCTTAAAGACTAAACCATGTCACTCCCTTAAAAAAATTATTTCATTTGACCCCATGGAGATCTTTAATTGCTTTTCTATTTACCTTTCTTTTACTGTCTACCTTTTTAAATAAACCCAGCACATTTAGTACCTCTATTTTCCTAACACCCATTTGCACCATGAAGAGCAGAGTCCATCTCCGCACTCTATCAAAATTGTACTCTCAGAGGTCACCAAAGACATTTCTCTCCTCAAATTCAATGGCCTGTACTCATTTCTGATAGTTTCCATCTGCTTTGAGATATCTGAATGTTTAATGGGTTATTATCAATTTCTACTCTCCTTGCTTCCCCAATCTCCAGCTGCCTTTCTGTCTTCTTTTCTAGATCCTTGGCAGGTTTCTTTTCTCCTTGCTCCTGTGTATAAGCTCTTGAACCATGTTCTTCTTTCTCTACTCAGATCACTCTCCTGGCCTCATTTCTATGTTACCTCTATTTATGTTATGACCTGTGTGTAGAAGACTCTGAAATTCTTCACTGTAACCCTCCCTCACACCATAGACCTGTATCTCCAACTTCCATCTCAAAAACCTTCACTGTCCTCATTGCTTTCAAAGTAAGTTCTAAATTGGTTTGACTTTCAAGACCCTCTATAACCTGCCCCCAACCTTTTTTCATTCTTACCTTCCACTTCTGCCCTACATGACTGTTCTACGTCAACCAGAGTAGTCTACGCAGCACCCTTTGGAACACCGTATGTAACGTTCCCTGTGCCCTCACTGTATCACCATTCCCACATGGAATCCTGTTCCTCCACTCCCCATCTTCCTGACTGACCATACTTTAGGATCGCTCTCTTCTATCACTTCTTCTAGGAAGTCTTGTGTCACTCGCTTTGAAATGACTCCCTTTGAAAAGCACTGTGGCATTGCACCAGTTAGAATTAAGTTCAATTGTAAGGGATGTTCAAAGCTTAAGACACTAAAAGCTCAAAGAGATTGCTAGGAAGTCACTCTATAGAATGTTCAGTACCCAGTAAGTCCTCTGCTAACACAGCCAGGTCACTCCCTTTATTCTACCTTTAGAAGGCCAGAAATGTATCCTCTGGAGAAATAAAATGAAGAGCTCTGAACTGAGGAGAAGTACAGGGTGGGAATGAGATACAGTGCTCAGAAGAAGGGATTAAGTTAAATGGAACCAGTCTCTGGATTGAAAACCTATAGTCCATAGCCAAGCACTTAGAAGCTAGGAGTCTATAAGCCACACACCCAGGGTTGTCAGATTTAGCAAGCAGAAGTACAGAAAGTCCAGTTACATTTAAATTTCAGATAAACAATAAATCGCTTTTTAGAATAGATAGATGTCCCATGAAACATTTGGGACATATTTATACTAAAAATTATTTTTTGTATATTTCAGAATAGCTACAAGAGAGGACTTGAAATGTTCCTAACAAATAGAAATGATAAATATTCAAGGTGACAGATATCCTAAATACCCTGACTTGATCATGGCACATTCTGTACATGTAACAAAATGTCATATGTACCCAATAAATACGCATAAATATTATGTATTGATACAAAATTTTAAAAATAATTATTTTTTATCTGAAACTCAAATTATTTTATCTGGCAACTGTACCCCTCCCCACCACACACAACTCCTATTTAGCTTTTTAATGCCTTACTATTACACGCGGAAAAGCAAGAATCACAGAACATTTTACTAGCATCCGATATGAAAGACAGAGGCCAAAACAAACAGAAAAAAAAAATGAAATTCAGAGAAAACAGGGAGAGGAAGAAAATAAAAAAAGCTACAAACTGTTGTTAGTATTCTCAGAGAGCTAAGATATTACATCCATGAAACAAGAACAGGATGCTTTTTAAAAATAACAATAGGAGCAACTATGAAAAAGAAAGCACTTACGAAAATTAAGAACATGATAGCCAAAATAAAAAAATGAAATGAAAGCATTAGGAAACACAGGTCAAGGACAAAAGTCAGCAAAGTGGAAAACACTGCTATATTTCATTATATCTATTTTAGTACTATTTGATTTGTTAACTATGTTCATGTATTACTTTGATAAATATAATTTTAATTAGTTTAAAATATATACTTAAAAATTAAAATCCTAGCTCTGCCACTAATTACCTGTCACCAGATAAATTATTTATTTCTCTGAGCCTTTCTTTCAAGTATAAAATAGAGATAACAGTACCTATGTCATGTCTTAGAAATGGTGACATCTACAACCTCATTTGCTTTATAACCTATTTATTTTTCATGTTTTGTGGCCCTTTGGTTGACTTAAATGTCATGATCTTTCATCTGTTTTCTGGATTAATGCTCCTTGATTTGGGATTTATGGAAAGTCTGTATCCTTTTAATGTTTTATTGCCTGTCCCTGACACTTGCAGGATCTTGTATTATTTTTCTCAAAGTAGAAGCATTTTCCCAAGCCATGCTTCCAAGTAACTTCTAAAGAGAGAGAAAAAAAACCTCAACACTCAGAGCCCATTTATCAAGCCCTGTTAGGGATTTGACGAATCACTGAGTGACCGCTGGCATGCAGTCAACGAAGTTGGTTGCAACTCGTTTTCTCATTACTCTGTTCTTATCTTAATGCTGCAGCCCCTGCTAATGTTTGCTGACTCCCAGAGAAGCTGGCTTGTTCTCTTTTCGTCAGCGTTATTGTTTTTTGAGGTTCTAAATAGCTGCCCATTCTCTAATCTAGACTTTCAGAGGATTGATTCACTTGCCTGTCTAAAGTTGCATTCAAATATTGCCATATTTTTAGCCAGAACAATCCCTAGGGTTATAATGAGGGGGAAAGCAGCTACTACAAACTGTCACCCAGAAGTTTTTATTGAATAAATGTGCAATTGTGGAATCGGAAGGATCATAGAAATGATGCAATCCAATTCATCTCCTGTTTTGCTGATCAGGCACAGAGGTCCAAATGGTTAAATAGCGTAGCTTAGGTCACATAACTCATTATTGGTAAAACTGGAACCCACACTTCCTCTTTCAGGGCTTTTTCTTCAATCACCATGGTCCCCACTCTAATGGAAGAATCAAGAAAGAATTGTCATTTTAATTGGGGATATATTATGTGATAATGTTGACCCTTTCCAGGTGTTCTGTGATCAGTTTAAACACCAGCTTGGGGGTCCCTGTGTCCTCTCCCAAAGCAAAGTTGGAGATAAAGGCTTGCATTCAGGTAGTTTAGTTTTGGAAATGACACCAAGAATAAGAGTGAGGGGCTGGGACAGTGAGATGGGGAAGGAGGGAAGCCAGTGAAGGGAAGGCCACATTTCTTTGTTGTTCACCACTATGGTCAACCAGTCTTGATCCTGCAGGGACCATCTGAAAAGTCTCATACTTTGCACTTCAAAATTGTCCACCACCCACCATCCTCATCAACGAAATGTCGATCTGTGGGTTGTTAACTCTCATGTACTTCCAGGTTGTGTGTGCCTGATGACTGGGCATTCCTGCAGCCATCTCATCCCGGTCCCACACATGAAGTCAGAGCAGTGCCAGGACAGAAAGTATGTGATCCTCAGGACCGCTGAGGCACTGCGTGTACCAGCAATGGCAGGAGAGGGGTGGGTGGGCCAAGAGGATATGAGGCCCCCCGTACAACTCGTTTCTGGAAGTCTGGATTATTGTTGGTTCTTCTGCCCTGACTACTCAACTCAAAATTCATAATACAGTTGAAGAAACCAAAAAGGAAGCTCACTGCTTTCCTCTCCTAGAGGGAGAAAGTCACTCTAGGAAAGGGCCAGGCTGGGCAGGGTAGAGCCCTGCCTTTTGGAGACAGGTTTCTGACTCATTCCTAGAGGCAAGGTTTCTTGCCATGCTCTAAAAGGAAAAACATATATAAGATTCATGGAAATGTGGAAAGACTCAAAAACATCCACAAAAACTTATGACTTTAATTTCTAAAGACCTTGTGTGTCCTTGGGAGTCTGTCATTCAAATGGCATATGAAAGCAGAATTCACAAGATTAAAATACAAAAACAAACAAAATCCTTAATGTGAATTTCTGAGTTTCACAACCTGAGCCTGGGGTTAATGATTCATTCTGATTTTCCAACTCACTGAAAACGCTTTCCAGTTACTGCTGAGCGACTTTCTGAAACCGATTTCTGTGCCTGTTTCTGAGTCCCTGCAGTGAATAAGGCTTTGATAGTTAGTAGTAATTTCACCAGCTTTGAGAGTCGGATCTCTCTTTGCCTCAGTTTCCTTGTCAGCAACAGGGGTATAGGCATATCATCCATTCTAATCTCCTAGGATCCTTGTGGCAGTGAAAAGAGATTAATTTTATGAAAGAGCTTTGACAATGTAAAGTACCTTATAAAAAAAGGAATCACTCAGCCAGAAAACTTAATAAAATATGCACCATAAAAGATGATGCTTGTTGGAGTGGGCAGAGAGATCTAAAATTACAAATGTTATAACTTCAAAGGGATGGTACAAATGTCCTGTACTATTTATCTGCATATATATCTACAAAGATGACCTATGCACCTTCCACTATTAATAATAAAAACAACAACTAATATTTTTTGAGTGCTTACTTAGGACCTTTATATACGTTACGCCATTCAACAGTGAAAGCAGTCCTATTAAAATAGGTACTATTATTAATGTCAACCTAAAAGAAAGAAGCTGTGGCAAAATTAATATAAGTAGGGAGTTTATTTGGGCCAAGATTGAGGACTGCAAGCCAGGAGCATGGATTCAAGTTGCCCTGAATATACAGTCCAATTAGCAGCAGCTACAAGTGGATTTTCAAAAGGAAAGAAAAGACAATTCCTGCATTGTTTACCAAGAATTTACGTTAACATAACATAAGCTATTGATTGGCTTTGTTATATTGTCTTTTGTATCACAAATTCTAGGAACATGAAGATAGTGGGTGAGGCAGCTAGTCAGAAACAAAATGACTTTCAACAGTGGCCCCCAAGCATGGGGTAGGGGAGTGGGGAGCGTGACTGAAGTCCCATACTCATGACTCTCTGGGCCTGCAAGGAGCTCAGACTGCTCTGAGCTGTTTTTTCTTTTCTCATTAACCCCACAGTACACATGAGGAAACTGAGGTTTGGAGTGATCAGTAAATTGCTCACAATATTAAATAGTACATCTGGAATTTGAACCAAGTAGTTAGACTCCAAATGTTCTTAGTTACTCTGCAGTTATATAATAGTCCGAGAGTACTCAAGGGGAAACTGGGGCCAATCCAGGAAATATTTGGGCATTAGAAACAGCAGAAATTTGAGGATGTAAATGTCTAAAGCTAGTTCCAAACACACTTCATGTCAGCATGCTAAGTGTTAGCAATTCAACTAATGCCAGGCCCCACCACTGAGAGTGCAGGGTGGGTGTGGAGGCTGCAGGTCAGTGGTGCGCAGTACCCAATCTGGTGGGGCTAAGACTGCAATTAGAGGCTTCTTGTGTGCAGTTGAGCTAAGCTGGTGCACCAGGGGTTGACAATTCTTTAGCTTTAATACAGTCACAGGGGTTGTTGCTATTGGGTAGCAATAAACAGTTTAGCATTGATCCTCAACAGGCTGTGATTACATAGCACTGTATCGCATCCTCTAGGTGCCTGCTCCATGCCCAGCACCATTCTAGGCATTACAGTATCATCCTGTATCAGCACTGAAATGGAAGCTCCATGAATGCAGACACCTTACTCTTTAGCTCACTCTTGGAACCCACAAAACCTGACACACTGCCTGACATAATGAGTTCTCAAAATAACTTTCTGATATTGAATTATCATATCAATGTGCAAGGTAGATATTATTAGCCCCATCTGATAAATAGGGAAAACTGGGCTTAAAGAGGTTGAGTAATTTGTCCAAAGTCACTAAGTTGTCTGTGATCAGTTCTCCATGACACAATGCCTCAGACCATGATTTAAGCCAATAATTTTCCAATAATTCAGATATTATAAATCCACTTGGGTGCTCAATGCTTTTAAGATTGGTTTCCTAAATTAATCAGACTTATCTTCAAATTGAAAATTTGCCACTTCTCTTTGCGATCTGCACTTATCAGCAATTTTGGAAAATGCCCAGTCTGATGGTTTCTTTGTATTTGTCTTTCCAGAGGGATGCAGTGAATAGCATTTCTCAAAAGCATCTAATGATGACAGAAAAATGCACTAAACTATTTTAAATTGTTCAATGTGATAGTTTGGCCATTCTTTTAAAAATCAGATTAATATCTAGACAATTCATTTTAAAAAATTACAGTGGGCACTCAACAAATGTTTCTAGTGCTAGGCGGACATTCATTCATCATTCAACAAATATTTATTAAAAGCCAACTGTGTTCAGTGTTTTCAACTTCCACAGTTGCCTGCAGTCAACCAACCCCATATTGGAAAGGATGAAAGCAAACTGATAGTAATAAGGTGTTAATACCTGATAGAACTTAAGCCATTACTCTATCCCAAACATTATTATATTTTAACAGAGCCTGATGACTTAACTAATTAAAATTATATATTATTATAACATTAGGACAGCAGCCTCTGTAGTAGGTTGCTGGAGGAAGTATTTTGGTATTTCTTGACATATTTCAAGGCATTTTTCGATATACTCATGCTATATCCCCATCCACATGATATCACAACTGACTAAAAAGTGAGAAATGTATCCAACTAGCACTTCTTAATGGTTTCTCTGTGCCAGGCACTGTGCTAGTTGCTGGGAATGTACAAGCAGGTAGGACATGGCTCTTACCTTCAGGCACTCAGAGCCCAGTGGGGAAGAGAGAGGGCAGCAACACCCAGCAGCGAAGGGCTGTGTCAAAGTGAATGCAGGAGCAGCTGGAGTGTGCCCGGTCAAGCCATGGCTTACACAGTTTCTTTGTCTGGTGATTGTGGTTTGACTGAACTGACTGCTAGGGCCCTGTGGTCTCTAATCTTCTGCCATTTTCAACATCTAGAGTAATCCTTATCTTTCTACTTCCTGCATTTTGCCAGTTTTATTTGAGCCATCAACAACAGCACAGCATCAAACAGGTCATTTCACTCAGGTTCTTGGCCGGCCCTTGTATTATCAGTGCTAGTCTAAAGCAGGGAGAAAATTCACTTCAAAATTAAATAGAACACTTTTTTTCTTTAGTCATAATAACTGGAGTTAACATCTGTATATTAATTTTCTATTCTTCTCCAATGTTTGTATGCAAAAAAAAAAGTCCAGCAATCTCTCTAGAATCTGCATGTAACAATTAATTGCAGATGTGTGATTTGCCTGTTGAACAAGCTGTTAGAAGACCAAAAGCACCAACTAACCCCATCCACACATCCACATACCCTGTAACCCCTGCCTGACAAGTCTGGAGTTAAAATTGAGGAGAGTTATGGGCCGGGCACAGTGGCTCATGCCTGTAATCCCAGCACTTTGGGAGAACAAGGCAGGCAGATCACCTGAGGTCGGGAGTTCGAGACCAGCCTGACCAACATGGAGAAACTCCGTCTCTACTAAAAATACAAAATTAGTTGGGCGTGGTGGTGCATGCCTGTAATTCCAGCTACTCGGCAGGCTGAGGCAGGAGAATCTCTTGAACCTGGGAGGCGGAGGTTGTGGTGAGCCGAGATTGCGCCATTGCACTTCAGCCTAGGCAACAAGAGTGAAACTCTGTCTCAAAAAAAAAAAAAGAAGAAAGAAATTGAGGAGAGTTACAGTGATGATTTGCCACCTCAGCAGTAAAACCTTCCTAAAGTTTATGGACTTTTAGTAGATTCAAAGAAGTTAGATGAATAGATAGATAAAGAATATGTATACATAAGTACATGTATAGATACATAAATTTGCAAAAAAATTCACGATTAAAATGTACACAGAAATGGTGATTTCTCATTTTACAAATAAAAGATGCCTTGCAGATAAATTACAAACCAGAAAGATTTTCAATGTGGTGATGGGTGACTGGTAACCAATCTTTAGAATTATTTTTGAAAGTAATTTTAGCAGTTCTGTTCAAATGATGCTTTTTTAAAGACTGCTATTTTTCTGAGTGGAACATATGTCAGGAGAGCGGGATAAAAGCCTAATAAAAACATATCTGATTATAAATGAGATTTTCCAGTAAGTTGTTTTCACTAGCTGAGGTACTTACCATTGTCCTTGAAAACCAAGGTTCCCCATGATCTGCGTGAGAAGTTAATGATACAGTTCCTCATGACAAAGAAGTCTGGATCCAGCGAGTGTTGTATAATTTTGTGGATTTTCAAATATTCTTTTTAGCAGCCTCATGCTTCTAAAAATGCCCCTGTTTCTAACAGTTTCACATATGTTCATGCTGTTTACTCTGTTTAATCTATATACACATATACATTTAGATTCTAACACTTTCACATATGTTCATGCTGTTTACTCTGTTTAATCTACATACACATATACATTTAGATTCTAACACTTTCACATATGTTCATGCTGTTTACTCTGTTTAATCTACATACACATATACACTTAGATGCTAACAGAACAGCTGTATGGGCAAACTTGTTCCCAAAAGCAGAGTGAATTTCACATTGTTACTTTGTAATGAGTATTACTAGGGAGAAGGTCAGAAATACATCACCTGGAGCTGTGAACCACCAACCTGGCCCAGGCCATCTGCAGTTGTTCTTTGGAGCACCCCCTTATTGATGATGGAAAGAGCCCTGTCTATGTCTACCTTAATACTTGGTATTGCCTTGATACAGCAGCCTGTGATGCCGTTACATCACATGAGGGCTGCTGGCCCCACTGTCCATACACTTACAACATGAAAAGCTATCTAGCCCAAAGGTTTATGCTACACATAGTTTACAAAGATTAACTCGGAGGGCAGAACCGGGAGGCTGGAGACTTGTAATCTACCTAGATCTTCCTGTAACTGCCCTGGAACCCTGGACAAGTCACTTCACCTTCCTTCACCTTGAGTTTCCTCACCTATAAAATAAGAGAATTAATAGGAGATTTTTCTCAAAAGTTCCATACAGCCCTACCAGTCTAAAACTATAATGAAAACTCAAACATAGAAAATAAGTCATTCTATGACCCAGCACTTTTACATATACGTGTACATATTCATATGCATAGAGAGAGAGAGAACTCACACAAATTCACAAGGAAACATGTACACGGTGGTTCATAGCTGCATTGTATGTAATAGCAAGAAATATTGGAAATAATATAAATTTTCATCATCCAGGAAATGGGTAAATAAACAGTGGTATAATAATAGATGGAAATAGCATACATCAGTGTGAAGAAATGGCCTAGAATTATATATAACAACATGGGTGACTCTTACAAGCATTGAATGGAAAAAGCAAGTTGCCAGAGAATGCATACACTATGATGACATTATTTGTATAAACTTTTAAAACATGTAGAGCAATATTATATATAATTTGCCTAGTAAAATTATAAGGATATATGTGATGATGCTTTATACAAAATTTAGAAAATGGTCATTGTATGGTGGGTGGGAAGAAGACGGAAGCAACAGTTGGGAGGTGCACAGGGCCTCAACAGGACTGACAGGGCTTTATTTCTAGGCAGGGAGGTAGATGGAAACTCTATGTGTGTCCATTGTGTAGTTTTTATACCTTTTAAATTTATTAAATATGCACAATAAATTTATTACATGATCTTGCCATATCATCACTTCAAAATCCTTTTTGTAGCCTTGTGAAAATGACTAACTCTATCTCCTGATCTTTCAAGAAGGATTTTTTTCAGGAACTTTAAAAGAATTTAAATGTGACCAGGCGTGATGGCTCATGCCTATAATCCCAGCACTCTAGGAGGCCAAGGTGGGTGGATTGCCTAAGGTCAGGAGTTCGAGACCAGCCTGGCCAACATAGCGAAACCCCATGTCTACTAAAAATAAAAAAAAAAATTAGCTGGGTATGGTGGTGGCCACCTGTAATCCCAACTACTTGGGAGGCTGAGGCAGGGGTATCGCTTGAACCCAGGAGGCAGAGGTTGCAGTGAGCCAAGATCACACCATTACATTCCAGCCTGGGCAACAAGAGCAAAACTCCATTTCCAAAAAAAAAAAAAAAAAATTTAAATGTACTTTGATTTAAACTTTAAAATATCTCTTTGGCTATTTAATATGTGACTAAATGCATTACCAGATGTGTTATACATGGTTCCACCAGTGACTAGACTTTTCTTTTCTTTTTTTTTTGAAACAGAGTCTCACTCTGTTGCCCAGGCTGGAGTGCAGTGGCGTGATCACAGCTCACTGCAGCCTTGACTTCTCAGGCCCAATTCATCCTCCCACCTCAGCTTCCCTAGTAGCTGAGACTACGGGCGCGTGCCACCAAACATGGCTAATTTTCGTATTTTTTGTAGAGATGGAATCCCACCTTGTTTCTAAGGCTTATTAAACAGAGAATATAGATTGAACAGAGTAAAGAGCAAACTACTGGGATCAAGCAATCCTCCTACCTTGGTCCTCCAAAGTGCTGAGATTACAGGCATGAGCTACTATGCCTGGTCTCTCATGTTTTTCTTGACAAAAGTATACAAGTTGATCAGTTCCTCATGATTCCTATTATCCAGAAAGATTCCTATTATCTCCTAAGAACATAATCAAACCTTGGGACGACAGAGTAAATAGAACGTATCATGAAGCAGCCATCCTTTTGTCTGTGAAGGAAGAATCAAATTAGTATGCTACGTTTTGATATATCTGATAAAAAGGCTCCTCTCACTGTCCCCGAGGAATAGTGGATGTTTCTTTTTGTCCTAGCGTTGCTTATGTGATGTGAAGTCTATGACTGATTTTGATTCTGTTAAGACTTTCACACCAGCAACTCTAGCTGTTAAAATTTCTATCATTGGGGAATTTATTCTCATGATGCTGTTTGATTGTCATATCACAGATTTGTATTTTTTAAAGAAAGGAGTTTGGGCCGGGCACGATGACTCACACCTGGAATCCCAGCACTTTGGGAAGCTGAGGCGGGCAGATGACCTGAGGTTGGAAGTTCGAGACCAGCCTGACCAACATGGAGAAACCCCATCTCTACTAAAAATACAAAATTAGCCAGGCCTGGTGGTGTATGCCTGTAATCCCAGCTACTCGGGAGGCTGAGGCAGGAGAATCGCTTGAACCTGGGAGGCAGATCGCGCCTCAGAACCAGTGAGCCAAGATCCGCGACACTGCACTCCAGCCTGGGCAACAAGAGCAAAACTCCATCTCAAAAAAAAAAAGAAAGAAAGGAATTTGTTTTCTGCAATGAGTTAGGCACCCAGGGAACATGTTTTCACTCTGCATCAAAGATGTTATGTTCCCTATAGTGAACATACTATGGGCAGATATAACAATAGTTAATGGAAGGGAGTCAGATATTGGATGGAAATGGTGTTCTTACTTCCTACAACTTGTTATGTTGCCCATTTGGTTCAAGTTAGAATCTACTCTGCAAGAATCTGACAGGGCTTTTCTTGAATAGATATTGTGTTGTTTACTTACTTCAAGCTCTCCAAATGGCAACTGTGAAGCCCCTAGAAAAATTAGGATCTAGGTGAAACCAGTGTTTAAAGAGTTTGTTTGTTTAATGATTAGCTTTCTGAGATAATCATTCTCATTCATTCATCAATTCAACAAATATTTATTGAGCTTCTATTACATGTCAGGCATTGTTGTAGATATTGAGGGGCAGAAGTGAACAAAAGTGGGCCAAGCCTTTGTCCTCATGAAGCTTGCATTCTAGCAATTTCTTGGAATAACTCATAGAATTAAAATGGCCACCCAGGAGCATGTGATGACAAGGATGATGGCTGACAAGCTTTCAGGAAGTCTTTCACAATCCTCCAGGATTCTCCCAGTCAAGCGAAGTACCTTCCTCTGTGCTCCAAGGACACCCTGAATGTATCTTAGCTGCTTGGGACAGCTCTTATTTTAACCTATTGTGTTTGTATCCCAGCTCTGCCACTCACCATCTGTGAAACTTTGAGCCAGGTACTCACCCTTCTGAGCTTAATCACAGTAACGAGTCCTTACTGATAACCTAATTTTGCCAGGCAATCTGCTAAAGTGTTTTACATAAATCATTTCATTTGGTCCTCCCACCAACCCTACAACGTAGATCCCATTACTATAACTCTTTTACTAATAAGAAAATGGAAGCCCAGCAAGGTTAAGTAACCTACTCAAGATCAGTCATGTGAGTAGTGAGTGCCAGACCCCAGCAAGTCTGCTAGGAACACGGTAAAGACCCAGTGAATATCATCCTCATCAGGGCTGGAACTAGGGTGAAGCAAGTGAGGTAAGTGGTTCAAGTACAAGTTCAGATCTTGTCTTTATTTGGAATTTTGTTGTTGTGTTCATTATGGATTTTTTGCATTTTATTTTTATTTTGTTAAATATTGCATTAAAATATTTATCTTGATAAGTAAATTTTTTGGCACCCACTTCAATTTTGTGCCCCAAGCAAGTGCCTCTCTCAGCTCACTCTAGTCCCAGTATTATTATTCTCATTAATATTACATTTAAAGAGGGAATTATCTATTTATTTGTTGGTAGCCCTGGCTAAACTCAGAGACATTTGAAAGAAACCCCCAATTATCCTGTGACCATAAAGCCTAAAAAGACTTGGTACAGAGTAGATGCTCAATAAATACTTGTTAGACTTCATAATAATTTGAAAAAAAGATGAATTTCTATGTACTGAGAGGAGAAAACTGGGCAAACTGTTAGATCTCCATTAGTCCAGTTAGTCCACTGTGTATTATTGTTGGCAGTAATAGTATTAATATTGTTTACAAATTAACCATAGTTTCAGGTATTGAGTATCTAACAGGGCCAAATGTTTAGTGCACCTTATCTCAATTTCTCACTACAAAGCTGGAAACTGAGGCTCAGCAATGTGAAGTCACTCACCCAAGATCACACAGCTAATAAGTGACAGTCAGCATTAAGCCCAGGTCAACGCAGGTCCAAACCTGGGCTCTTTCCACTCCACCACTTCCCTTTCTATTTCACTTCACAGTCAGTGATGGTAATGTTGTAGAAAAAACTGGGTTCTTGTCACACGACCAGGAAAGATTAGGCAAGCAGACACTTTGAAGAGTGAGAGGTTATGGAATTTATTGGGCAAAAAGGAAAAAGACTCTCAGCAAAGCAAAAGAAGTTCCTGTTAACAGGCCCCCATCTCACAGATTGAATCCCAGGTTCCCACGTGGGAACAGAAGGGGTCAGGCTCCTCCCTACTGCAAACAGCACAAACTTCCCGAGGCCTCACCCATCCTCCCAGTGCACAGGCCAGTTGGAGATTATCCAGGGAGCCCTTTTTACTTGGCTTTGTCAGTAATATGAAAAAGGCACGACCATTGGTCATGAAGAATGGAATGGGTCAAGTGAAGAAGATAAGAAAGTTATATGAAGAAAAGAAATGTATACACTTGCCCACCCAAAGCAGAAGGCGTTCCTGAACCCTTCTATGTAATTGGGCTATGCTATCTTGCCAGCTGCTGTAAGGTTGTCTTGGAGATTCTTCCATGCTCTATGTAGTATGGCCTAGTATGGCCTTGACCTGCATCATTTTGAAAGGATAGATCCAGGACCTGTCTTTGTGTCTCTAATACAGAAGTGAGCTATACATTTGTCTTCCTGACCTGTCTCCTTTCAAGTAATTTTAGTAGTTAGTCTGACCCATTGGCAAGAAATCCACACAGTTGGTCAGTTGGTGATGAGCACCCCAGACCAGACACAGTGGAGCCAGTTGTTCTCAACCTCTTGTCCTTTGTCCCCCAGTACAGCAGGTCAGCACTAAGTTTCTGAGATCCTGGCCTGATTTCTACCATAAATTATATGTCATGGTGGTATTTTCCAAAGTGTAGTTTTTGAAACATCAGTACTATGTGGAATTTTGTGGTGAAATAAGGTTAAACAGGCTTTTCTACCTCCATATTTCTCAGAGACTTCAAAGGTTAATATGGATGGGGTCTCCAAGAGAGGTATATTAAGGGCAGCATTTCTCAAACCTACTTGGCCAGGAACGTCTTCACATGGAGCACCTCTTAAGACTAGCGTTTTGAGAGATGCACTTTGGGAAATGGTGTGTTAGGATCTTTTAAATATTCTCTCATTAGCAAGTGCCAAGAGGATGAAAACTTGGAAAGTGATTCTTAAATCAAAATGGTGATGTCCTCTTTTTTTCCTTTTCTCACTAAAAATGAAAATCATCTAACTAAAATATTCTTTTCTTGTCTTTTCCATATCTATACATCTCCAAATGAATTTCCATGGCTGTACATGTGAGTTGTAAACCAAAAAGTGTCTGTGACAGGTCTCAATCAATTTAGAAGTTTATTTTGCCAAGGTTAAGGACATGCCCATGACATAGACTCAGGAAGTCCTGAGAACATATGCCCAAGGTGGTTGGACTACAGCTTGGTTTTATATGTTTTAGGAAGACATAAGACATCAATCAGTACATGTATGATGTATGTTGGTTCAGTCAGGAAAGGCGGAACAACTTGAAGGAGGGAGTGGCTTCCGGGTCATAGGTGGATTCAAAGATTTCCTGATGGGCAGTTAGTTGAAAGGGTTTATCTAAAGACCTGGTATCAATAGAAGGGAGTGTCTGGGTTAAGATAAGGGGTTGTGGAGACAAATGTTTTTGTTATGCAGATGAAGCCTCCAGGTAGCAGCCTTCAAAGAGAATAAATTGTAAATGTTTCTTATCAGACTTTAAAAGGTGCTCTTACTTAATTCTCTTCTGGATTAGGAAAAAGACCTGGAAAGGGAAGGGGATTCTCTACAGAATGTAGATTTTTCTCCACAAGAGACAGCTTTGTAAGGCCATTTCAAAATATGTCACATAAATCTATTCTGGGATAAAATACTTTGATTTCTTTTAGGGCCTGTTATCTGTCATGTTGGTATCTCATTGCTACAAAGAGTCTGCTTTGTCAGTCTTAAGGTCTCTGTTTTAATGTTAATGCTGGTCAGCTGTATCTGAATTGCAAAAGGGAGGAAGGAATAATGAGGCATGTCCAACTCCCACTTCCCATCATGGCCTGAACTAGAGTTTCAGGTTAATTTAGGAATGCCCTTGGCCAAGAGGAGAAGTCCATTTATTTGGTTGGGGGCTTAGAATTTTATTTTCGGTTTACAGGGTCAAGCACTTAAAATGTTGAGACACTATGCTGCATGCTTTCCACATGTCATTCATTTAATCCTCACAGTAACTCTGTGAGTTAGCAACTAAAATCCCCGTGTTAGAAATTAGGAAATTGAGACTTAGAGGGTTTAATTAACTTTCCAAAGTTGTACAGCAAGTGAGTTGCTGAGCGAGTGTTTAAACATGGTTACAGACTTCATAGTCTATGCATTTAAGCACTGAAATGGTGAAATAGTTATTTTCTAACCTGGAAAAAAATATATTTATCTTGAATTTACTACCAGGGAGTTTATCTTATCTTGGATCATCATACAGCTCAATTCTTTGTTGGATGATAAAAGAACATTCTAGAGTTGTTCCCACTTTTTATTTGTCCTTGCCTCCCTTCTCTGACTTTCAGTAAGTGTCCCAAGGGCTTCAGAGCACAGAATCCTAAATGCCGCACCACATTGTTTTCTGTTTTATGGCTCTATAATCTCCTCTGTTGTAAATACATTCAGAAATGATTGTGGCTTTTCCTTGAAGCCTCAACATTTTTTAGAAAGTGATTTATTTTGATAGTGCTTTAGCCTCATGATTTCAAATATTAAGTTACTCGGTTCAGGTGGTCTTATGTTTTTCCCATAAATGTATTTATGTCACCCTACAGACTGGGAAATCTCATTCCAGTTTTTTTTTCTTTCTTTCTTCATTTGATTTTCCTGCAGGAGGAGAACTGAATTCTTTGAACTTGTCAGTAAAGGAGAATACGATTGGAACATCAAAAACCATCGTGATGTATTTCGGTAAGAAAAAGCTCTTATTTATGTGTTTCTTCATTATTTGGACATTTAGCCATGCTTTTCTGACAGTGCTAAGAGCATAGAAGTGATTTTTAAAGTAACAAATCTTAGCTTACATTCAAAACATTCAGAGATCAGTTGGATAACTAGAGAAATTATTGAGAATGTCTTTTCATCTTATAATGTATTATATTTTTGTCTCTTCTCCAAAAACTCTGCCATCAAATTTAGAAAATGAAGTTCAAATTAGTTCAGTTTTGGCAAGCCACGATTTCTTCTGTTTTCTGGGGAAGCTGGGGTGCAAGTTGGGTGGAGAAGGGATTTTTGTACCCTAGAAATCAGAGTTACATAGCACAAAGGAAGTGGGGAGTAACTTTTGCTTTTCTTTAGAGACAATAGACCAATCAGAACAATATTGGAGGTGGAGATAAGAAGTCTGTTCTAGCCTTTGCCTGGGACATCTTCCAAGTTGTTTAGAAAGGACAGTAGCAACACACTGTGTGTATGGGGCAGATTTTAACCTCTCTTGCAGCCACTCCAGAGACTGGGCACCATTCCTCTTTCTCTCATACCCCATTCTTCCACTGTCTCCACCTCACCCACCCCAGACCTCCTGCTGTCTTATTCCTGTTCTAACATTGCTAAGTTTTGCTGAGAGAGCTCATGAGGCCAGGGTTAGGGCACACTGGGTCTGCTCCACAACCAGGCAACTACTGGATTACCCCAAGCGGAAACCTTGACATAGTCCTGCCATATCTGCTATATAAAATCTCTGGCACCATCTTCTGAACACAGGCCACTGCCTGCCCCACCCTCTGTAGCTGTCCTCATATCACCTTCCTGCAGCCCTCTCCCCAGAGGGCTCTAGTTTTTTCCTCTATACTTTAATATTCCTCTGTATTATCTTTACAGACCTTTTTCTTCATTTTTCATCTTCAAGACCAGCCCCTCCACTGGTGCCCTAATTCCATTCCCTCCACCTCCCCACCCCCCACCCCCCACCGCAACCTGGCTCTATCAATCATGCTCCTTTGGCTTCCATTTTCAAAATCTATTTTATTCATCATGACCTTTCTAAATCTAAAAACACACTTCTGCCTCCCCAGTCAAAAAGTCATCCCTACAGGCTGCCTTTTCTCCAGGTCCCATCATAGTTTTCTCCTTCCCTTCACTCCCACACTTCACTTCACACTTCCTAATTTCTTGCAAGGCAATTTCTTTCTTTTTGTATAATTTTTAATTCCATGAGTAATTATATGAGTATATATTTTCTGTAACAAATCAAAACATTGCTAATAAGCCCCCAGATCTCTTTTGAGCTTAACCCCCAGTTCCCATACTGGTTGCACAGCTGTATTTTGTTAATTGTATATTGTGTTTTTCCAGACCATTTCCAAAGCACTTACATACATATGTACCCTTAGGAAAAATACTGTTTAGTGTGTATTTTGATTGTCTATTTTAACATAAATTATATATTTATATACCAATGTGAACCTGGTTTTCCACTCAACTACATGGTTTGGAATTCTTTACATGTTTTTACCTCATCGTCTTTTATCATTGCACGGTATTCCAAAATACAGATACAACACAGAATATTTACCCATTCCTTACTGAGGAATTAAGTCTGTACTATGTGATTTCTGCTTCTGTTGAACCACAGTCACCTTCCAAGTATTAAATGCTGCAATCTTTGTTCTCTTCAGCTTCCTGATCTCTTTATAGCCCCTAATTGAGTTGCCCTCTCTTTTCTTAAAACCCTCTCCAGTCTTGGATTCTGCAAAGCTATATATGCTTCTGGATTCTCTTTCTTTCTGACTCTTTCCTTCTTAGTCTTTGTCTAGCCCTAAACAGAACTGTCCCCCAGGGATGTATTTTTTATTCTCTTCTCTTTTTCCTCAGCATCCTTCTAGTGTCACTACTATCTCTTCTCAAATGACTGCCAGCCCTTTTCTTGGGCTTAGCCTCTCTTCTGAGCTCTTTTCCTGAAATGCCAGTTCTCATTCAGTTTCTCTACTTAGATATTTTCCTACAGAGATTTTCTTTTTTTTTTTTTTTTTTTGAGACGGAGTCTCGCTCTGTTGCCCAGGCTGAAGTGCAGTGGCCGGATCTCAGCTCACTGCAAGCTCCGCCTCCCGGGTTCACGCCATTCTCCTGCCTCAGCCTCCCGAGTAGCTAGGACTACAGGCGCCCGCCACCTCGCCCGGCTAGTTTTTTTTTTTTTGTATTTTTAGTAGAGACGGGGTTTCACCGTGTTAGCCAGGATGGTCTCGATCTCCTGACCTCGTGATCCACCCATCTCGGCCTCCCAAAGTGCTGGGATTACAGGCTTGAGCCACCGCGCCCGGCCTCCTACAGAGATTTTCAAACTTTTTTGACAAGGAACCCCATGTGGAAGAAATATCTTATTTGGAAGCATGGTACATAAAATGGAGGTGCTCCGGGTTCTCCTCTCTCCCCTCATCTGCCTTCCCTCCCCCATTTCATGGTTACGCTCTGACCACCTTGCACCAAGGGTGGTGCTCTAAGGGAGCATCATCTGTAGAGAATTTTAAAATAGTAATAAAACCAACTAAAAGTCAGTCTGCTTTTTATTATCACCATGTGCCAGCAATTCTAAATAGTCAATGGTGAGATATACCTCCTAAGAAATGTCTTTTGTTGGTTTAAATTCGAAACAATTGCTGAGGTTACTGTTAAGATAAAAAATAATTGATATGAAAGCTTCAGATCAGCACATTTATTATTTATCCTTTATTTGCGCACGTAACATAAGTTAATTCTAAGAATGCCCAGGCGTACAGCTGGCTCCTGACGTAGGTGGATGCAGCTACACACTTTCAATAGTAAGTTCCTAACTGTTCAGAACCTCTCAAACTCTCTGGCTGTCATTTGTGTTTCCAACCTTGCAGAACTATATTCCTGCTTTTAAAGACTATATTCAGAATAAACAATGATAGCACAGTGATGGTAAATATGAAGACACATAACTTGAGATACTTTCATTCTGTCATTTTATGTGATCATTCATGGTTTTTATTCATGTTTAAAATTTAAAACAGTGAAAGAAAGTGCAAACTGCAAAGTGTGGTATTTTTGTTTGGCAAGTGCAAATTTCAGTCTGTACACAAAATCTTTTTACTCAATTTGAATACATCTTTAACATTAAAATTCATTCATTTTAAATTGTTTTACAACTACAGAACAAGAAGATAATGATTGTCACAAGATGATTATTGAAATAATGTTGGCATATAGAGGAGAGGTATGTTAACTCACTGTAAATTGAACTAGAATTATAGGGACCTCAGTCTAAAACAGTTGGTAGAAACTCTCTCCCTGGTCTCTTACTCTCAAAAAGATCCTTCACTTCTTGAAGAGCCTTAATCTAAAAAATAAGATAGAACTGCTCATTTGTTCTCTTCAGTTCTTCCTTTGCAATCTTCCATCCCTGTATCTCCTGCAATCTTCCTTTCCATTCTCCCTTCCTTGTTTTAGGCTTTTGTCAATTTATGTCTCCAATGAGTCTCCCTCCTTCCACCCTCTCCTTCTTCAAACCATCCTCACATCCACCACCTAAAGTTTCCTCCCTAAAGGTCTGTCCAGGTCCCTCGTGAGTCCCCAGCCTTAGCTGACTCTCCAGTGCCAGACGGACAAAGGGTGCAGCCACTCCACCCGTCGTACCTCTCAGCCTCTCCTGTATCCCTTCTCTGTGTGGACTTCCTGCTCCCCTGTATTCATTGAAGTAGAGATTCTTCTGTCAGACAAAGGATTCCAATCCTAGCTTTGACACTTCCTAACTGTACAACTTTGGGCAAGTTACCTAACCTTTCTGAGCCTTATTTTTTTTTATCTGTAAATAAGAGATAATAGTATTGCTACCACATATAGAGACTGAGTCAATCACCTTGTGGAGGCTTCCCAATAAGTGGTAGCTATTAGAATTATCATCTGAGCACCTAGCAGATATTCAATAAACTTGTTGATCAACTGATATGCATTTGAGGAGTAAGTTTCAAATTATCAATTGGACAGAACCTAAGTAATTATCCACATTATGATACAAATAGGCAACCTCACAGAGATTATTTGCTGTGCAGGAGAGATGCTGAGAAATCCCATGCTTTAGCCAGTCTTGTCCCCCTCCAGTACTGACAGCATCCATGTGTAGCAAGAGGGCATCTGGTAGCTTTGTGATAGGCACAGAATCCTGAATCCTTTACTCACCTTGGGAAGGTAAAATGACTTAATCTCTGCGTGCTTCTGTTACTTATCTGTAAAATAAGGATAATAGCAACTACCTCTGGGGTGGTGACGACAAGTAGTTTAGTTAGCAGTTGGTTAGTAAAGCACTTAGTACAGAGGCAGACACACAGTAAGCAGTGTAGAAATGCCCAATACAGAAGGTCAAAAATGAATAGGCTGATGTGTCTCCCTTTGCGTAGTGCTTAACACAGGGATGTTTGGAATTAGAGGTTTCATCAGTGCTGCTTGGGTCGAGAGGGCTGCTGATGCCGGTGCCGCCTGGTTGTGACTTGAATGACCTATTGTTATGTGTGACCCTGCCTTGTTCCCTGGAGGGGTTTCCTGTGGGGGGATCCCCCTGCCATCTAAGCATGCTCTGCCATCTGGGCAGCAGACATGTTTCCAAGGCATTAGATCTGGCAGGGTATGAAATGTTAACACCCGACATCAGGACAGCCCTCTGACCTTTGGCTGCATACCCCTGTCTTCCAAAAGCAGTTAGCCAAGATGTGGTTCCCCAGCTCAAATCCTATGTTACTTTTCATCACATTCTGCTGGTTTTCAGCACAAAGAAAGCAGATTTGGGACAAAGTGTGCCTTATTTTTCCTCCTCCCACCACATTAAATTATATATAAGCACCAGAGCTATCTACAATTTGAATTGTTCCCCGTGTTTCCATGGTTCAGTGTGAATTATAGTTAACCCTGCCCCTCAGAACTCTGATTCAGACCATTCCTGTGCTTTCTTATGTGCCCAAATTAATGAAAGCTGGAGCTGAGTATGTTTCTTCTTCATAATGCTTGTAAACCATGGTTGGAGCCAGGTAGTAAACTGGAGTGAAACGATATGGCTCCTGCCCATAAATCTTAGCTCTATAGAGCAGATGAAAATGAAGGAGCCCCTTATGTGGCATGTGCCTTGCCTCTTTGGTGTGGGTTTTCTTTCATTCCCATCAATTAATGATAAGTTGGTAAGTAGTTTCATCAGCCATGTATATAGTGTTATATACTGATTCTCTTGCTTATAGTTTAAAAAAAAAGAACAACATTGTCCATTATAAATTATTTTAAGCAGAGCTTGCTTAGCTCAGGTGTAGAGAAAGTAGTGCTTTGCTTTCCTTGATTTGCTGCAGACAAAACAAAAGGGCCACCGGAGGATGTGTGAGAGCTTTGTCTTCCTAAGCAGCGTGGCCACATGATGGAGATGCTGAACACAGGGACTATAAACAGTGCTGCCCCTTGTTGAAGAAAGGAAGATGTGAGCTGGCCTCGTTTCCATTTTATTTTATTTATTTATGTATCTAGGACGGGTTTGTTTAGGAATGCAACAAAAGATTATTCAGGCTGTTTTGTTTGGTTCTGTTTTTCAGATCAATGTTAATGACAGCCTGTGACCTTGGAGCCGTGACCAAACCGTGGGAGATCTCGAGACAGGCAAGTGGTGATTAATGGCAGGGCTCAGCAGAGGAGGGACTGGGGGGGTAAGGGGGACACAATATTCCCAGAGCCCAGACTACCAGGCACTGAAACCCTAGTCAATTTGCATCAGTATTAACATGGTGTAAAAAATAGCAGGAGGCTTAGGCACGACATAGTTTACCGCACAGCCTTTTTTTTTTATCGTGCTTTCACTAAGCAATAATATTTCCGACTCTGTAAGATATTTTTAACGTGCTAAATCTGAATAATACATTGACCATTAAGGCAAGAGTTTCAAAGATAGGATTTTTGGCAAGATAATCATGTCTTAGCACAAGGTCTTGTTTTTTTATATCTGAAAATAAAAGAGGCAAAAAGGAAATGATATTTTTCTTTTTAAATATTATTTAGATATCAGAAAGCTCTGTGGTCAAAATATGCAGTATCTAATTTAATTTGCAGAAAAACAAACCATGCTTTTACCACCTATCTGATTTCTCTGCCACAAAGCATTAGTTCTATAAGAACAGTTTTCAATTTAAGTAACTACCCAACTTAAGATCGTGGATTGCTGATAGTATTTAGAGGTTAATCATTATGTACGTTTTATTATGTACCTACTGTGTGGGGTCGAAAACAGTAACTTGGCATCTAAAGACTTGACATTTTAGGGAAAATAAGATACATTTCCATATCAATAAATAACTAACATTTATTGATTGTTTTATGTATATTATCTCATTTAATCCTTAAAATTGTACTCAGCTGAATAATGGCCACCCAAAGGTATCAGGTCCTAATCCCTGGAACCTGTAAACATTACCTTCAAAAGAAAGAGTATCCTTGCAAATATGATTAAGAATCTCAAATGCAGACTGATCTTGGATTATCCAGGTGTGCCCTAAATCCAATAACAAATGTCCTTATAAGAGGGAGCAGGGGAAAATTACACATTCAGAAGAGAAGGCAATGTGAAAACAAGGCAGAGATTGCAGTGATGCAGCCATGAGCAAAGGAAAACTGGAAGAGGCAAGGAACGGATTCTCTCCAAGAGCCTCCAGACGGAGCACATCCCTGCTGACACCTCGATTTCTGCCGGGTGAACTGATGGAGAACTCCCGGCCTCCAGAGCTATGAGTGAATACACTCCTGTCGTTTTGGCCACTAACTTTGTGGTAATTTATAGCAGCCTTAGGAAACTAATATAGTTATTATCCCCATTTCACAAATGGGAAAAATGAGACTTAGAAAGGATAAGCAGCCTGAGTTTATACAGCTTGTAGGTGGTGGAGCTAGGTATAGATTCTAGCAGGTTAGGCTCCAAAGCTTTCATTCTTAGCAGTGTTTTATGGTTTCCTTCACATATGCATCAGTCAGCATTTTTAAATGATGCAAGTGTATCCACAGAATAGGCTATGTTACCATTTTACCCAAAATCTCAGTGGCTTTAAACAACAAATTGCTCACGAACATGGGCACCTAAGGTTGGCAGGTGCCACTTTGTCCTTATTCTGTATTGGGGCTGAAGGAACAGCCACTACCTAGATCACTCTAACAGAGGCCCTGGAAGGTCTTGCACTGGCAATTAAATTCTCCTCGCAACAATTCATCAGCCAGAACTTGTCACATGACCCCACCCAACCAGGAAGTACCATCCTTCTATTTGCTCAGAAAGGAGAAAGTCAGAAATAGTGAGCGTGTGACTACCAGAGTTTGCCCTTCTCATCACCAAAAATGTGATTCATTCTCCCTCCAGCAGGCAAAATATACCCATCCTTCCTCCAAGAAAGATAACCCAAATGTCCCATCAGTCATGGCATCAAGCTCTTAAGTCCAGGATCTCTGGGCGATACATGCTAGTCTCTACAACAGATCTGGATGCAGATTAAAGACCTACACACACCCAAAATACAGCCTCCAACATACACCGAAAAGACAAAATATCCATTATAACACTCCCATTCAGAAAGGGAAGAGATGAGTGATATTCATAGCAATGTGGAGTGGTGAGTGGTCCATGGCAACTCTAGAATTCCGCTGGGTACTCACTGTGAGGGTGCCCTACCATGCAGGGGACCCTGATTCTCTGGGAGATGCTCTCCAGTTCCTTTTTCCCTCGACCTTTCAATCCTCCCTGGGAAATTATTCCTTTCCCATCACCCTTCTTAGCTTTATCTGGAGGTCAAACTGCCTTCTTCTCACCTAAAGAAGGTTGAAGTTCCAACACCTGTTTTGTGTAATCATGGGCTTAGGGTTTCTTTAGCACTAAAACTCTCTTGTACGTTTAGTCAGCTTTTTATGTCTTTGATTCTAGTCCTTTCCATTTGCCCATAACCACATCCACATTCCATACAAATATCCCAGATTTTCTGTATTTATTTGCTTCTTTACATTTAGGAATAAAGAAATATGGCAAATATATTTATTTATTTCTGACTTAATTCCTAGTGCCTTGGGCCTAACAGCCTTCAGTGAGAGAACCGTATAGGTAAATCATTTCGTTGTGCCATTTTTGTCCAGTTAAAAGGATATGCTGCAAACTATGAATTCCTTCAGAATCTAACCCTAGGTGTGTTGGCAGTACCTTTGATTTGATTCTTGTTACAAAGCTGAGTCTTAATCAAATTTCGTCAAAGTGTATCACAATTTTCATTTTCACAGTTTGGAATTGAGAAGTAATTTTGTCTTCCATCCCTACAAGTCCCTGAATTTGTGACTGTTTCTATTCCCTTTCATTCCTGGTTATAAGCCTGTTCCTCCTTTTCTAAACTCACTTCCTGTAATTCCTAGCAAAACAGTCAATGGCAACCATCACATTTTACCAACATTTTGTTTTCTAATCTCATCTCCCAAGACTATAAGTTTATTCAGAACATTGTTAGCTTTTAGTTATAATTGTACAAATTATTTTGCCATGGATTCTCATCCTTATAGCCTCCTCGTTATCTTGATACCTGGCCCCCAAGCTGATGACACATGTTTTAGGGTCTTTTTCTCTCTTTCTCTTCTTTTCTCTTTTAATAGCAACACCTCACTTCCGTACCAATTTTTGTATTAGTCAAGGATAGGCTAGGCCTTGGTTCAGTAACAAATACATTCTGAAATTTCAGTCGTTCAACACAAATAAAGGCTTATTTCTTGCTCACACTGTCCAACGTAGATCAGGCAGTTTTCCTATAGAGTATTCCACCAATTGTGCTTTGGTTTAAATTTCAGTGTGACATATTTGAAGTTACAAAAAGTCACAGAAAGCAGGATAATTGTGAAGAATTTGTGTGGTTGACTAGCTTCTTTCTGCATCTCTCCCACTGTTCATCTTACCCCCTCCCCTTTCCCATACGGGAAGGTCTCCCTTCTGGGAGAGTTGGTGAGTAGACTGCAGGGAAGAGGTAGGAGGCTCTTCCAGGTATTGGGGAAAAGTGTAGTACTCGGGGAGGCTCCTGTAATAGGGATGGAAGGAGGTGGAGAGTATGAGGAAGTTAGGAGGACTGAGAGAAAACTAGAGAAGACCAGAAAGGGAATGGGGTGAGGTATGATGTGCCAGCACCTTCAGAAACCCCAGTAAAAAGCATGTCAAGAACTCAAGGAGCAGTAGCCCCAGGGGACAGGAAAGTGACAGGGCAAAGTACTTGCAAGGAAAAAAATTTCTGCCTTGATATTTTAGGCCAACCTGGGAGGCCCAATAGCTGCTTGTAGGTGGTCTTCTCCGTCACTAGTGTAAATATTATTTTATTTTCTGGATGTGAGCTTCTGTTGAAAAGTGCAGAAACGTAAGCGTTCAGGGAAATAAAACACAAAACCATGTATTTCCTAATGTTTCTATCAGAAAGCTTGTCGCATTTCTAAGCTAGCAATCTCATTCTTATTTGTCTCCAAATTGATAGGTTAAATTTGTTTTTTTGTTTTTTGTTTTTTGTTTTTTAACGCTCACTTCAAAATTTTAGGAAACATTTGGAGAAAACAATAGGCCTTTCTTTAAAAAATATTTCTCTAACTTCCTGGATGTTGATTTTTAAAAATTCCCTTTCAAAATGTTTTCTGCTGGGGTCTATTCTACTTTCCCTTCCTGCAAACAAGACTAAGCATGTGGGTTTCCCCAGTGATTCCCCCAAGGCCTGATTAGCATCTCAATTTCCTTCTTTAATAAAAAATTCAATCAGGAACCACTGAATGTTCCTGATTGGGTTTTTAAGTACAAACAAAGCAGTTGTGCAAGTTAAGCTGTGAAAGGAGCACAGGGGAGATACCAACAACTACTTGAGAAAGAGCAAGGACAGAATTTTGTTTTAATTTCTTTTCTTTTCAGGGGCTACAGACCTATGCAGGACTCCCACCTTGAGGTGCCTGATGTGCACATTTACATTCTTTAATGCAAAAGACCTAGCTTAGAGCAATCTGAGGGAGAGTTCTGGGAACTGAATAAATGAGGTCATACCCTTAGGGGACCATTTCCTCTTCAAAGGAAGGCCAGAGAAAGAAGAGAGAAGCCTGGTGTGCTGAAATGCAGGGTAGCGGGAGAGACTGGAGAGGAGACAAGTGAATTGAGTCCTAGAAAACAGGCACATATACAAGAGATTGGGGTGAAGGTGATTTTTCAGTCAGTTCCAACTAGTTTTTTTGTGGTTAAATTCTTGAAAAGGGCCCATGTTTCTTAATAGAAATATTAGAAATCTGAAGTTACTGGATATTTGATTTCTTTATATGTGACTGCACACATGCTACTCTCAGATGTGTGTGTGTGTGTGTGTGTGTGTGTTTAGTGTTGTGTTTCAGTTTTATCCATAATCTGTGACTGACCAAATCTTTTGAGAGATCAACGGAGTTATCTTGATACTATGCACTTCACCAAAATTAAACTGTCTCATCTTTGCCAGATTTAAGAACCTTATCTTCATAAGAACCTGCAATAGAGAAAAATTTGTTTGGTATCCATGTCCTCTTGCCATGAAGTTGTCTGGGATTTATTCTACTCTTCCAATATTTTTTAAATCCAACTAGTTCATCTCAGAAATTTCCTAGATGCACACCATAGTAGCGTTGAAAATAGCCATTCAACATTTAATCTGTTATATCAATTTGCTTCTCACAAGCTATCCTGAGAAGTGAAGGTGTGGAAAAGAAAAAAAAAAAAAAAGAAATCTGTTTAGCTTGGCAATAATCAGTAGCTGCTGACCATCCAAGCTAATGGATTAAAAGCAGAAAAATGTAAGTCTCTGTTTAAGGTTTAAGGTAGAACAAACGTCCCATTGTCCTTGTACCAACTAGCGCCTACCATAAATTAACACTTTTAGTGCGTAGATCCAGACAGCCTGAAGACCAAGTCACGCTCTTCAAACTATACCGTGACCTACTGTAAAAGTCTGCTATTAACAGTGAATCTAGCATTAGTCCTGCCTCTTGATTGATTGCAACAGTGGGAAGCAGAGGATGTGCCCTGGGGTTATCCCTTCCAGAGTGCATACAGACATTGGTAGGGAGGGTGTTGAGGAGTTTTCGTGTGGCAAGATGAAGCTGGGCTAATATAAAAGTATGCAACAAAATAAAGATTCTACATAGAAACAATCAAAAGTTGGCTATAATAATTACACATTATTATTAAATGAATATTTGCTTCACTTTTCTGTATAAGAACTTTTCCTGCTTTGAAGCTGGCAACCTGTTGCCTCAACCCAAATATGGAAGCTGTATAGTGGGAGATTGCCTGTTGGCATGCATCTAAAATTACATTGCACAAGTTCTCCTGATTAAATGAATGAAACTGATTTCCAACATGAAAGGTTAATATACTTATTTCCTCATAAGCTTTTTAAATGATTGTCTGTGTTGATGAGGATCACCAAATACATAAGCAAGAAAGAACTTCCGAGTCTCGTGATAAACTACACATAACCATGAATTGAAATATTTATATGTTTCAGGTGGCAGAACTTGTAACCAGTGAGTTCTTTGAACAAGGAGATCGGGAGAGATTAGAGCTCAAACTCACTCCTTCGGTGAGTTCATCCTTTAATTATCACATATTTACCCTTTTGAATGACATTTTCAAAAACAACTCCAAATTACAAGTTGGAAATGGGAAAGACTGAAAATGGGTTTAAGGAAGCACTCCTGAAAGTTTAAAACATTAATTAAACTTAAATGCTAAACACTCTTATTCCCAAGTCTCTGATTAAGAGTCGTGAGCTACTTACTTAACAAGCATTTCCTGCGCACCCACAGTGGGACAAGTAGGCACGAGGGAGGATGAGCAAAGTGGAATTTGAATAATTCAAAGCCCAGTGCTGGCATTTCATGTATGCCTGCTTTAGAATAGAAACACTGTGCAGCAAAAATTAAAGGCAGGCTGTCTAGCTTTGAGAAGCTAGATTTTATTTTCCAATTTCCAACTTTCAAAATCCCAAAAACAAATCATTTCAAATCTCTGTTTCTTTTCTTTGTCTGCAAAAGGAAAAAGTTTCACCTGTGGAACTAGGTGCTGGTGATTGGAACGCTATTTATATTGGACTCACCTGCTCAGTTATTACTTAAGAATGTTTACTGTAGGCTCAAGGTGATGCTGTTTTTAAGCATAAGGATACAGAAGACATAACTGCCTCAGTCACCACCTCAAGAGGGGCAGCCTCTTTATTACTAACCAATGATTAGCTAAAAACATAAAACCCAATGACTCTGAGAGTGGTGCAAAGCATTTTAAAGCCTGGCATAGCACAGTAGATTCAATGATACTCAAGGAATGTATCAATTGTCAAGAATGTCTGTTTATGAGAACCCAAATTAACTGAACTTGAACATTTGGAGATATTTATAAGGTCTTCAAGTTTTAAGACATCGTTCTTTGCTGACATTTAAAAACAAGGAAAAGCAAGAGAACTAGCTCCTAGTTTGAATAGTTTCACCTGCTTGAAGTAAGAATGCAGTCTTGCTAATTTTGACTATTCTTAATCAGTTGCTTATGTACAAAAGGTCAAGAGCTACATAGGTTGAAACACACACCAATTATTTTGGTTTTCAAAGCAGCATTGACTTAGTTTGTCAAAACATCCCTTTTTTGGTGGTGTCACCAAATTTAGTTATAAAAATAAAAATATTAGCTTGGGATACATAGAGTTAATGTATAAAACCTACTATGACCCAAATTCTCTCATCTCTACTTTCAAATAAAAGCTTTTCCCCCTTTAAAAACTGTTTCAGAGGCATACTCTGAAGAGTTTACAATGCAACAATACCACAGGTCTTTTAATTAAATGAAAAAATATGAGTAAATTGCCAGCACTGGTGAGCTGGCGGGTGCAGTAGTGCAGCACTAAGGAGCCTTTATCTGTAGGCTCAGGTAAGGCATTTTCTGCAGACATAAATGAAATTAATTTTGTGGTAGAAACATAGCTCTAAATGCTTCTGTCTTCTCACAAAGACTACGGAGCACCACTGATGACCGTGTCATCAGGGGAGGCCTGGCTGATGTGGCAGGGTTAGCCCTCAGTTCTTTTCCAGAAATATCTGTAAATGCATGCACCCAGAGCTGACACCTGCTGTGCCCATTATCCCTTGATATTTAGGAAGAAAACTGTCCTGGAGCCCTCTCAGGTATCATGGTCCCAGGCGTCATGGGAGTCACTTCATGAAGACAAAGGCTAATGTGGCCCACAGCCAGAGGGTCAGGATTGGAAGCAGTGAGTCAGTTAGGAAAGCCTGCCTGAGTGCCTCCAGGTGTCGGGCATGAAGCAAGGCACTGTGTATCCAGCAATGAGGAAGACACCATCTTCCCTGCCCTCAAGGATCTTGTCAACTGGTGGGAAATATAGACATGAAATAATTACTAATACTAATTTTATGAGATGCAAAATGCTGTGAAGCACAGGACTGTGTGGGGCCTCACACTCGTTTTTTTTGTTTTGTTTTTTTTCTCATCAAGCACTGATTAAGAAGTGACTAGTACAAAAATAAACCCCTTAAAATTATGGTCAACTGATCTTGAACATGGGTGCCAAGATAACGTCTTTTCAACAATGGTTCAAGGACAACTGCATATCCACAGGCAAAAGAATGAAGTTGGTTCCCTACCTCTCAGCATACCCTGAAATAAACTCAAAATGGATCATACATCTAAATGTAAGGGCTAAAACTATAAAACTCTTAGAAGAAAATATAGGTACAAATCTTCCAGATTGGGGTTAACCATGGTGTCTTAAATATGAAACCAAAAGCACAGGAGACAAAAGACAAAATGACCCAGAGATGTTGGTC
>NW_012104254.1:1204070-1239216 GCF_000951045.1 Mandrillus leucophaeus
GCAATTTAAAAGATAGGCAAAGGATCTGAACAGACATATCTCCAAAGAAAATATGTAAATGGCCACAAAGCACATGAAAAGATGCTCAAAATCATTAGTCATCAGGGAAATGCAAACTGAAACCACAATGAGATACCACTTTTGCTAAGATGGCTATAGCAAAAAAGACAGACAATAACAAGCATTGGGTGAGGCCGTGGAAAAATTGGAACCCCATACATTGTTAGCAGGAATGCGAAATGATGCAGCTGCTTTGAAAAACAGTTTGTCAATTCCTCAAAAAGTTAAACAGAGTTACCATATGCCTTAGAAATTCTACCTCTAGGTATATCCCCAAGAGAAATGAAAACATACATCCACATAAAAAGTTGTATGTGAATGTTTACAGGTATTATTCATAATATCCTGGAAGCAACTCAAATGTCAATCAACTGATGAACAAATAAATAAAACATCTATACGATGAAATATTATTCGGCAATAAAAATGAATGAAATGCTGATGCATGCTACATGGGTAAACCTTGAAAACAGTGCAAGAGGCCAAGTCACAAAAGACCACATATCATAGGATTCCATTCATATGAAATGTGCAGGATAAGCAAATCCATCAATAGAGAAAATAGATTAGTGGTTGCCTAAAGGCTGGGAGTTTGGGAAAAAACGAGAGTGACTGCTAATGGTATGGGGTTTCTTCGAGGATGATAATAATGTTCTATAATTGTAGTGATAGTTGCTTAACTTTGTAAATATACTAAAAACCACTGCATTTTTTTTAAAAAGTAACTTTATAATATCCACTATAAATTGAATAATTAAATAAATATGAAAATTTTATATAGCAAAGAGAACTATAGAGAAAATAAAACCTAATTTTTTTTTTTTTTTTTTTTTTTTTGAGATGGAGTCTTGCTCTGTCGCCCAGGCTGGAGTGCAGTGGCACAATTTCGGTTCACTGCAACCTCTGCCTCCCGGGTTCAAGTTATTCTCCTGCCTTAGCCTTCCAGGTAGCTGAGATCATAGGCGCCCATCACCACGCCCAGCTAATTTTTTGCATTTTTAGTAGAAACAGGGTTTCGCCATGTTGGCTAGGTTGGTCTCAAACTCCTGATCTCAAGTGATCCTCCTGCCTTGGCTTCAAAAAGTGCTGGAATTACAGGCATGAACCACCACACCCAGCCCAGAATAATATTTTTTAAAGAAATATTTTGTTTATTTATTTATTTATTTTTATTTTATTTTATTTTATTTGAGACAGAGTCTCACTCTGTCACCCAGGCTGAAATGCAATGACACAATCATAGCTCAATACAACCTCAACCTCTTGGGCTTAAGCAATCCTTTCACCTCAGCCTCCTCTCAGGAGGAGACTTGTAGTCACTGAGACTACGTGTGTGCCACCACAGTTGGCTAACTTTTTTTTTTTTTTTTGGTAGGGACAGGGGCCTCACTCTGTTGTCCAGGCTGGTCTTGAACTCTTGGGCTCAAGTGATCCTCCCACCTCAACCTCGCAAAGTGCTAGGATTACATGCATGAGCCACCGCACCCAGCTCTAAAGAGACATTTTGGACCAAGACTCATATTATTCACAAGAGCTATCCCTCTCTCCAGCACATTTTCACAATTTTCTCTAAATTCCAGTCTTCTTTCCTGCTATTTCCCATCTCCCATTGCAAGACAAGGATGAGAAGAGCCTGTGGGTATCAGTGACCTTCTCCCCAATTTGGAGATATTTTCCTCAGATTTGGCAGCTAGTGATTTCTGCCCCGCCCACTCCCACTCTTATTCATACATCTGAAGGATGCAGGATTTTCCAACACCTCTGGACCAAGGGGATTGCTTGGCTCTGCCCTCATGGCCTATAAGGACACCAAAATGATGTGAATGCCACGTTTTATGTAGAGGAAAGATAAAACTTACTGTATAACATTAAGGGAGGGCAAGTTATAACTGGATAGCCCAGTCTTCTAGATAAGTAAGGGCACAAGGGAGCTTCTCAGGCCTGGGCCTGACTCCTTAAGAACAAAGGGAGAGGCAGTCTCACTGGCACAGAATTGGCAGTGTTTGTTCAGTGAATTAATTTTAACACTAAAATTCCAATTGATTGTTTCCCTTAAGTCTGCCCAACAGAAAAATGTCATTTATTTCTCTCAAAAATATACCTAAATTATCTCAAACATTATAACATCATAAAGCTTAAGGGCTGGGAATGAAGAGATAATGTGTACCATCCACCATCATCCACACAATGATAGACAAATATTTAAAAATTTATTAATGACAGAACCTTATTGAAAAACATATGTAATTGCCAAATCAACCCCTCACCCTGAAAAAGTAATATAAATGGTTTCTATTTACAATAAAAGTGCTTTTAAGGATATTTTCCAATCTGTCCCATTCTATCCCAACCTCTCACTATAGAAATGAAAGCCTGCATTATTTTTGTGGCAGTAAAACATATTCCTTTCCCCTTGACCTGTACCCAATTCGCAGTGACCTGATGACTTGATTTAGTAGCAGTTGCTTATATTTGAAGACGGGTTTTTGCCCCAAGAAGTTGCACGCTAGAAAGTTCAAGTAAATTTGCTTACAAATCTCATAAAAAGAGGTAAGAACATTTCATTTCTCATCATGATAAAGGAGAAGAAAGTATGTGTAAAGATTGATTGTGATTTGTGAAGGGTTCAGTTTGTAAAAAATGGATCACTGTAGCAAAGTGTTTGACAAAGCACCCTGTAAAATACTTCGGTGTAGTAAAGCAAGGTTCTTCCCCCGCCCCCCTGATTCTAGGCAATTTTTGATCGGAACCGGAAAGATGAACTGCCTCGGTTGCAACTGGAGTGGATTGACAGCATCTGCATGCCTTTGTATCAGGTACTTTGATTTGGGAGGGCCTGCATGTTCTGACTGAATCAGAAAAGGAAAAGTGTGTGCTTCTCAAAAGCACTCATTTTACGAAACATTTCCAGGGTATGTACATTGCTGAGAGCTCTGGCTGCAGTTTGTCTTTTTTGAACTTCTGACTGTCCCCTGTCTGGGAAGAGCTGGTCTAAGAGGCTGCAGACCACCTTCTAGGACATAATCTCCATGAGCCTCCATTCCCTCATCTGTAAACCAGGGATAATAATATTTTATTTACTATCTCTCAAACTGTGTCCCATAGAACATGAACATCCAGCCATCATCTAATAACTATCTGTTCAACAAAAGCTCACAGGGCCAAGAAACTTGTTTAAACTTGATCAACTCAATTTCTCAAACATATTTGACCATGGAATTTTTTTTAACAAATTTTCTTTATTAATATCATGTGAGAATAAGGATTCCAGGAAACTTAGTGTTCCGCTCTGACCCCACGGTCTGAGCGGGGGGGGTTTTGTGACACACCTTCCAGCTTCAAAATCTGCCTGTCTGAGATGCATGCAGCAAATCCTCACCAGTGAATTTTGAGCGAGATGCACTAATGACTCCAGCTTTGCTACTTGGTGTGTAAGCCTCTCCTTCTGAAAGGAGAAAAGTGTCACTTTGAATGGTTCACACTCCATGTTTTGAGTACGGATCAGGGCTGGCGTCAGTTAACACTAACAGTTTAGTGTACATTGGCTTTTAATTCTACTTCTAAGCATTTGCTTTCGTTTGTAAAAACCTGGCAAGTTCTTTACCCCCAACCTAGCTCAATCAGACTGAGCTGCTTGTCTAACTTCAAAGTGAGAAACATGCAGGGAAAGCAAAAGCTCTTTAGTTCCTCACCCTATGTAACCCTATTAAAAACACAGTATTGTTTTTTAAGGACCTCACAACCATCAAGTTCAAGATCATCTACCACTTCGTTTTCAGCACTTTTAGGAACTGCTGAGCCCTATCGCAGAACCCTGCAAACAAACAGACAAACTTAGAATACTGTCTTGAAGATGGATATGTAATTTTTAATAACTATAACAAAAATAAATTCATTTTTGTTTTATATTAGTCATTAAATACATGATACCATAAAGTCAGGTAAAGTTTTAAAATAATCTACAATTGCTTATTTTAGTTAAAAAAGGAACATAATGTTCTTTTATTTAATAATGAAAGATTGGGCAAACAAAATAGAAAATGATGTATACTTTATTTTAAGGGGATCCTCAACTCTCTTTTCTTCCTGTTGGCTCCTCCCATCCTCAGTGTCTCTGAATAAGCAGGCCCCCATATGCAAAGCCCAACAACTTTTGGGTCACTTATATCTTGCTTTGTGAAACTGACCTGGACTATACATGTTGAATTACTTTTTAACGTTATTCAGTTTTGTGTGCACACTTAGGCAATAAATGGGATGAAGAAATTATTCGTGCAATTACTACATTCCTTTTACTTTGGGTAAAGCTTAGGAGGATGAAGACATGTATTGGGGTGGGAAGCTGATTAAGTTTTGGTACTAGTTTGCAAAGCTATTTTGGAGTGAACTCAAAGTCTACACATTCTTCCTATGTGATTGGTTATAGGAAAGGCTGTAAAGGATCCTCATATGGTTTTCCATGTTAATTTGCTTTATTACTAATTCACAATCCTTTAGGGCTTATCTTATGCTTCCTATTAAATGCTTTGAAATCTTTAGGTTACAAAGGAAGTTATTTGAATTTAAGTGGAAATAGCAATTTCTAGAATTTAGGGAGTAATATTATCCCTTCACATTATATATCATCCTGATTTTTCACATCTGTTTTACTTTACTACTTATCTGTGGGTTAGAGACCTCTGCTATTTTCAGCTGCAGGAAATTAACATATAGAAAGATTAAGTGATGGTCCCACCAAATGAGAGTTGTGTCCTGCTCACCCCTGACCTTTGTTTTGGTGTAGTGACCTTTCTACTGCCCTTCTTCACCTCTGATGGAAATTTCTTGCACCATTTTTTATTATTTAACTGACTGGGGAGAGATGTGTCATGCTGAAAGGGAATATGGAAGGAGCTGTTTACAGAAGCTCATATTCATACTTGCTGCTATATCTTTTCATTTAACAGGGGATGAAAATCTTGCTCTTTTTGATTCCTTATTATCACTAAGTAAAAAAAATCTCATTATTTCATTTGTAAGTTTTAAATACAAGGCTTTGAAACCAATCATTTTAAGAGTCGTCAAACTGAAACTTTGTAGGGTAAGTTTAAGTATCCTCTTTGAGGGTCCTATTTTATTTCATCTTATGCAGTGTTCTCCCTTCCCTCCACTATTTAACTGGATAATCTCACATTAACTGTTGGTGCTTCTGAACTGAAATCAAATCAGTCAGTGGGCAGGAATCACCATTAGTGGGAAGACACAACATCTTGAGGAAGTGACAAGCCAAGAAGGTCACTGATGTGACACCATTCACTGAGATAACTCAGTGAAAGTCAAGTTTGGGGTTTTGAACATAAAAATGCAATAATAAGGAGTCTGAGAGGATCAAAGACAAGTGGGAAGTGTGCAGGTGGCAGGAATCCCTGATGTGATTGGTCTGACATACAGCATCATAAGAATTCAGCTTCGCTTTACCATGTTGGTCTAGGCATACGGCAAAAGGATACCAAGGAGTACACATGAGACAAAGCATGTCCCCTCTGACAGTCAAGGCCTGACCCCAAGGAAGGGCAAGGTTGGATGGCAAGAACCTTCATGTAGAGCCCAAGGCAAGCACTCTCATAGAGAGAGCTGGGATCTTCCTGCTGGTGGAGAAGTTTGGAGAGTTGGAGTCTACAGAGGGTGGGAGTTGACCCAGGGCACCCCACGGCTGGAGGCTCCTGGAAACAGCAGTGGGACAGAACAGCGAGTTTGGCAGGGGCGGGTGGCCATGCAGCTGCACAGTAGATACACATATGGTTTGGGTACAGCTTTTTGACTTCATTGACTTTCACTGGGTAGTTCGGTTTTACTTCGTGGTTTTAAAAGGGTTGTGCTTGTCAAATATGAAATAGATAAAGCACTTTCTGCTTGTGCTCCTGTTTGCTGAGATTAGCTCTTCTCCAAGCAAAGGGTGAAGATTATCACTACTCTCAGGTGCCTGAAGGGCTACTTATTTATGTGCCTAGTTGGCAACCCACACCAGTATATTTCGGATGCCCAGTGCATTTAAAATCAAAACTCTTTTCTCTGAGATAGCTTCCAGTTCCACTCATTTTTTTTACTACATTGAGGGAAAACAATGAGGAACTCCCCCTCCTCCAAAATCTATTCACTAGGAGGTTATCTAAGTAATCTTGAGATTGACAGAAAGTGACAGACAGAAAATATATAAAAATATATAAATGAAACAGAAAAAAAAAACGATGTGCAGGTCCTCTTTACCATATGTATTGTCAACAAGAGAGGCTGACTGGTTCTATCTCAAGTGGAAAAAGACAGCATGTCATTGTGGCATTGATTTAGCTCTCCCAACATGCCAGGTGGGTAGGACACACGCACAGAACAGTCCCAGATCGATGGATAGTTATCTAATAAGGATGTAGGCCAGGCTTCTATCCATATGTTTATATGTGAGCATAGAGTTTGCTGGAACTTGCTGTCTTTTTAATCTTCAGACTTTTCCTTAGAGAGAGAGAGAGAGAGAGAGAAAAGAAAGAAAGAAAGAGAGAGACAGGAAGAAAGAAAGAAAGAAAGAAAGAAAAAAAGAAAAAGAAAGAAAGAAAGAAAGAAAGAAAAAGAAAGAAAGAAAGAAAGGAAGAAAGAAAGAAAGGAAGAAAGAAAGAAAGAAAATGATTGTAATAGGATGAAGTCGTGATTTATGGGTGACAGCCTTTTAATCACGAAGGCAAGAGTGGGCAGGGAACCATCAAAGCACATTTCCCCAAGAGAAGACTCAAGCCCTGGTTAGTTAGCTGTGTCCTAGCAGGGCATCTCGAAGGAATACATTGACATCTGATTCCTATGCGTTCTGCTGTCTTTGCACCCTGCTGGGGAACCATTAGCCCTGCTGCTCAACATCTTTGAAGGAAAAAAAAAAAAGGAAGAAGGAAGAAAAAAAGACACAATCAAACTTTGTGTCATTGCCACACCAGCCTTAGGGATAAACAGAAACCCTCATGTCACAGTATCATTCTGAGCTTTTCTCTGCAATAGCAAGCTAAGTTCTGGCTCCTTATTTTCATTCTCAACTTAACCAAATCTCAGTGTACCTAGAATGTCAGAGGTGCAGAGTCATTATAAATCTTTTGTTTGTTAAGGACTGAGGGATTTAATTTTTATTATGAATATAATCCAATTTTTAACTCATCCCAAACTGGCTTTTGATTTTGGAGTGGATATTTTCTCACAGATAATGTAAAAGTACGTAACCTGGCCTGCATCTAGCCAGAATAATTTTCTCTTTCCATTAAGAGTAGGAAAATTTTGATAAGAGTAGTACCTCTTTATTAAAATGTCATGATGTTTCTGAAACAGGCAGGGCTTCTAATGTTAAGATTTACAGTAACCTTTGATTTTTTTCTCTGCCTTCACTTTTTTTTTCTGAGATAGAATTTTGCTCTCATTGCCCAGGCTGGAGTGCAATGGCATAATCTCGCCTCACTGCAACTTCCGTCTCCCGGGTTCAAGCGATTCTCCTGCCTCAGCCTCCTGAGTAGCTGAGAATACAGGCATGCCCACGCCCAGCTAATTTTTTTGTATTTTTAGTAGAGGCAGGGTTTCACCATGTTGGCCAGGCTGGTCTTGAACTCCTGACCTCAAGTGATCTGCAGACCTCAGCCTCCCAAAGTGCTGGGATTACAGGCATGAGCCACCACGCCCAGCCTCTGCCTTCACTTTTAATGGTTATTTTGAAAAATACATTCCACGTGATGCAATATTAATAGGCTCTCTGGGAAAAAGGGAGAAAAAAACTTTAACATATAGTTGAAATAGTAGAGTGGGAGTTAGAAATTGATAAACTAGAAAAGAGGATATAAGGTGCTACTCCAGGACACTTTCTCTGGATACTGATGAAAGTACTTTAAAAGCAATCCAGTGTTCCCTAAGAACAACTTCATCAGATATTTAAAAAAAAAAAAAAAAAAAAAAAAGACACCACCCAAATCAGTTAGTTTCCTGTGTTTCTCTATGACTTTTAGTATTCTTGTGGATGAAAGGAAGAGATAGTTGGGTTTAGTTTCTTACTTATCCTTACAAAGGGGGGATATACATGGAATGCCATCATACATAACTCAAAAAATACGGAAAGAAAGAAGGAGGGAGGGAGGGAGGAAGGGAGGAATGTAGGGAGAGAGAGAGAGAGGGAGGGAAAAAAAGAGGAGGGGGAGGGGAAGGGAGGAGAGGGGAGAGGAGGGAAGGGGAGGAGAGAAGGAAAGACAGAAGCAAGGAAGGAAGGAAGGAAAACAACTTCCTATATTCTCTATAACTGATCTATCTGGCTCCACTTTTTCCTGGTGATGGGGAGTAGGGTGGTGGCTGTGTTCAGGGACTATTATTTAAACTTCACTATATTAAAGTATCTCAGTCTCTTCGGGTTAAAGTACTCCCAGTCAGAGCTCTTTCTCCTCCCCAGCTGACATCTAGGTACCAGGGAACTCACCTATGGTTGTGATGATTTTGTGACCTTCAGGAGAAGGACGCCTGGTGCACATCTCGCCTGTTGGGTCTTTCTGGGTTAACTGAGAAGTGGCTGGTCGCAACTCTGGCTGTGATGCTGTGCCAGCCCCGTGTGACTATGGTGTGGGTGTGATGAGCACTTTGTGCCAGCCCTGGCCACTAGCTGTGGCTGCTTAAGTCTGTGGTCCTTGTGGCAGCCTCTTGGCAAGCCCCCTGCACCACCCCCAGCAGCTTCCTGGCCAGTTCTAACTGACTGGTTCCCTTGGCATTTCCTCATTCCCCCTGGGGCACCCATGAACTCCCAGCTACTTTCTCGTTACCCTGCTGTCCACACAAATTTCTAAGTCTTTTCTAATATGCTGCCTGGGTGGTGCCAACTTGCTTTAGGAAGATTCTATTATTTTCCTGAATTAGGCTCTGAAATCTGAAATATAAGCCCTCCCCTCACCTTTAAGGTTTGACCCCCAAGGAATGTGAAGCCAGGACTACTCACTTCTGATCTCCCTCTCTCTCACCTACCTCTTTCTGCCTCTCTCTCCCCTCTCTTTTTCTCCTCTTTTCTCTCTCCCTGCCCCTCTCCCCACTCCCCTCTTCCCCTAATATTTTCATTTGCTTTGCTTTTCCTGATGGGAACTATCCTTATATGGTCTCCTCTGTGTTCTTCCTGCTAGAGTTTTGTAGTAAAACTTGAAGATCTAACTTAGCCAGGTTTGGTTCTTAATAGAGAAAGGAGAAGGCCACTTCACCATGCAAAGCTACAAGCAGGGTTATTCTCTTTCAAAGCTGAATGATGGCAGCTTGTTTCTAGCTGGGAACTGCCATTTGCCTGAAGGAGGGAAGCCTACTGAGATAATAGGAGAGGAGCCCCAGGCATCACCATTCAAACAGAATGGATAATGCACTGGCTTACTATTCTCAAAATATTGTCCTTGTTACATAATAATGTACCCAAATCGGAGTGCTGCTGATAGTAAAGTCTGTTTATCTCAGAAAATATTCTATGTGTTATTAGTCAAATATGAATGGAAGAGAAACATTAATATTCAAAAGTGTTGGTTTTATGTAATTTATAGGCCCCTCTACTACAGTCTATCTTCCAAATTTTTGACAAAATGATCTTTTTAAAAAAAAAAAAAAAAGTCTGATCACAGCATCTCCCTGCTTTAAAGACCGCAGGTTACTATCACAATCTATAAGGTACTTTCCAGAGTCCTTGGTTTAGCATTCAGAAACCCTCTCATTCATTCTGAAGCCCACACCTATTCCTTGGCCTCATCTCCTGTCACCCTGCCCACTTCCTTGCCAGATACCCTTTGCCCCAAGCACAGGACTCACTAGCCCTTTGGTCCATTTTCCCTGGCCTCTGCCTATGCCTCCTCGCTCTCATGTCTGCCTGGAAGACACCAGCCCAAGCTGTCACTTCTGTAAAACCTCTGCTTCCCCACAACATTCCACAGCACTGTCTCCATCTCCTGATAACCACACACTCTGTGTGTGATTATCTTTCTGTCTCTTCCCCATTAGACTGGTTTCCTGGAGCCACCATATTCCTGGCACCTAGCACAGTGCTAGCACATTAGAGCTGCTCAGCCCAATGTTTGTTGAGCAAAGGAATGAAGAAACAGAAATGTGAATGATAGGATGCAGTATAAGCAGTGGAATGTATGAAGTAAGTTTATAATGTCGTTTAGTTATCACCTATAGATACAGTCATGTGTTGCTCAACAACAGGGATACATTCTGAGAAATACATCTTTGACAATTTCATCATGCAAACATCATAGTGTACTTACACAAACCTATATTGTACAGCCTCCTACACACCCAGGCTATATGGTATAACCTATTGCTCCCAGGCTACAAACCTGTACAGCATTTTACTGCACTGAATACTGTAAGCAACTGTATCACAATGGTAAATATTTGTGCACCTAAACATATTTAAACATAGAAAAGGTACAGTAGAAATATGGTATTATAACCTTATGGGGCCGTGGTTGTAGATATGGTCCATCATTGACTGAAATGCCATTATGAGGTACATGACTATGTATAAAACCTTTCATCAGAGTATGCACTGTTATATTCCTGCCTATAAGCTGGAGTATATGGCCTATGATATCTTTTTATAAAGTGGTTTGGTTCTCATCATAGTTGAATTCTACTGTAAAGGGCCAGTTAATAGCCATGAATTTTTCAGAGCTTTGACTTTTTCATCTAGGAAAGACATTAAATTTTCTTTTATCCAGCATTGCCAGAAAATATAGTCCTCTAGTTATTTTAATATTCAGGTTAAGAGATGGAGCTAGCATATGTCACAGATAGATTTCAAGAAATATATATTGTATATTGCATACATATGATTTTGAGAAATTATAATACAATAAAATACTAAATTTATCATGATTATAATTTAATCTTTCTTTGACTTAGAAAACTTTTAGGATCCTCTAGTGTCTAAAAGTAATCAGTGCAAACATCAACTAAGAATATGCTCTGTTCTTAGCCAGGCATGGTGGTGTGTACCTGTAGTCTCAGCTACTTGGGAGTCTGTGGTGGGAGGATTGCTTGAGCCCAGGAGTTTGAGGCTGCAGTCAGCTATGATTGCAACACTGCACTCTAGCCGGGTGACAGAGCAAGACCCCATCGCTTTAAAAAAAAAAAAAAAAAAGAAAGAAAGGAAAAGTAAAAAAAGAATGTGCTGGGTAGGAAGAAGTTCTGAGTAGCAGAGAGGACTCATTAATAGAAGAACGATTAAGTTCCTGTTCCTTCCAACATTATGCATGATAATTGGCAGGTGAAGGCATCTCATACCCTTCGCTACATCTCAAAGTTCTTCCAGAATACTTGATGTTTGTCACCTCCAAAAAGGAGTTTGACCTGATAAACAACCATCTCTATGTATATTTTTTGGTAAATAAAATGGACTCTAATTTGTTTTATTTCATGCAACCTTGAAAAAAAGACCCATTCTTTATATGTTAGTGTTAATATATTCCTATTCATATATATTTCATGAGCTCAAACAGTGCCATGAATCCATATTAAAATGCTGGAATCCAATGGAAAAAATAGAATATACCCCCAATAAGGTTTTTGAGGACAGATTTAAGATAAGATCTTAATTCTTATCTTAAATTCTCCTTATCCAGCTGACCAACATACGTAACTCTTTTTTAAAAGGATTTCTGCTTTGGAATAATGAAGCTAAATGTCTCTTAACCCCAAGTCCTTACAAGGCTTGGAATGTTCTCTTCCCTTAAGTAACTATCTAGTTTTTTTAGAGAGCATATTTTAAAAGCTTATTTACCTCTTCTTCATGGCCCTCTCTTCTTTGGCTCTCTTCAGAAGAAGTAGGAAAGAAGCAGGAAGGGCAGGAGGAAAGGAGGGAGGAAGGAAAGGGGAAATATATATATGTGAATGTTAAAAACTCTGCTGTTGAGGTATCAAAAGCAAATGAGAAGAGTAAAGAAAATATACATTAGAGAATACCTAAATTGTCATGAGTGACTGTTGGGAGAAATAAGAACCTCACATTCTCTTATTTCTGATACCCCTTCATACTACTGTCCACATCCAAACACATTTTTAACAGGGTACATGAGTGTATTCTGGTAATACACTCTGCTTTGGTCACTTAACATAAAGTTCTTAATATGTTTCCATGTTTCTACATAATTTTTACATTGTCCTTTTTTTTCCCTTCTTTCTTTATGAGACAGAGTCTCACTCTATTACCCAGGCTGGAGTGCAATGGTGCAATCTCAGCTCACTGCAATCTCTGCCTCCCAGACACAAGCAATATTCCTACCTCAGCCTCCTGAGTAGCTGGGACTACAGACGCACGCCACCACACCCAGCTAATTTTTTGTATTTTCGTAGAGACAAGGATTCACCACATTGCCCAGGCTGGTCTCCAACCTCTGAGCTAAAGTGATCCACCCGCCTTGGCCTCCCAAAGTGCTGGGATTACAGGCATGAGCCACTGCATCCAGCTTTCACATTATCCTTTGAAATGACAGTCTGGTATTCTGATCAATTGACTTGTTGTAATTTATTTAGTTATCCCCTACTTTTTTCCTAATAGAGATAATTCTGAAATGAGCACTTTGGCACCTCATTTTATTGACTTATTTAATACTATTAAGCATGATTAGAAATAATAAAGTTGCATTTCTTTTTTTCAAAGAAAGATATACACTCTGAAGGAAACAGAAAATAAGTGGAGATAAGCTACCCTCAAATATTGGAAGCTAAGAAGGAAGTAATCTCCCAGAATGTCTGCACAAGGGGAGAGCAACAGGGAGCCAGCCCATCTGCCTTTCAGAAGGAATGCCTGAGAGGCTCAGGACTTAGGAACAGCCAAGAGTGGATATGTTAGTTTCCGAGGGCTGCTGTAACGAAGTACAGTAAACTGCGTGGCTTAAAATAACAGAAATGTATTTGCTCACAGTTCTGGAAGCTAGAATTCAGCCACGAATTCTCTCCATGTGTGGACAGGACTGGTTCCTTGTGAAGCCTCTGAGGGAGAGTCCGTTCCATGCATCTCTCCTCATTGCTGATGGCTACTAGCAGTTCTTGACATCCTCTGCCTCTGTCTTCACATAACATTTTCTTGTGTCTGTGTTTTCACATGACCTTCTTATAAAGACACAAACTATTGGATTTAGGGCCCATTCTAATCCAATATGATCTCATCTTACCTTGATAACTAACATCTGCAAAGACCCTATTTCCAAACACGGCCACATTCACAGGTACCCGGGTTAGAACTTCAACATAGCTTTTGGGAGGACACAAGTCAATTCACAACAGCGAGGTTGAGGAATCAGCCTGGAAACAAGAGGGAAAGAAAGGTTAGAAGTTGGTAAATGGGATCTCAGGAATCTCCCACAATCACATAGCCAGGTCAACAGACTGTGTAGCCACTGCCAAGTCAGAAGAGAGTTCTTCTCTCAGAGTACTCATGAAGAGAATCTGTGGCTGAAATCTAAAGCCCGTGGAATGATTTGCTGGACTCTCAGATGCCCTATGACTTACCTGGAGTGCCAGCAGCCAGATACCCCCAGAAGCAGAAAAGTGGGATTCTTCTCTAGGGAAACAGAATAGCCTCAGAGAAAAGATCTGCATGGACTTGCACTTCAGATTCTCTCAATGAACCAATTTCCTGCAGGATGCCCTTAAAATGGAGCCACCAGTTGACAGTCATGGCTCTCCCACTTACCTGCCTTGGTCCACTTTGTACTCTGCCTTGAATAGGTCTTTCGTCTTTCAGTGCCTTGCATTTAAATATATGCAAACAGATAAGGGCCACAGAATGTTTGAGCAAAGCCTTCAATATGAAAGAATAGATGCAAAGTAAAAAGCATAAAAGAGAAGGGAATTCAGAGCATACAGTGAAGGCAGGAAACAAAAGACAACTTCAGAAAAACTTCCAATGCCATCAAAAAGCTAAGAAATATGTTATAAAACAAGGCCAAAATGCCTGGGGTATTTTTTCTTCTCTATTACTTTCTAGTCGTGCCATCATGATTTTTCTTCTTCATTTGGATCCCCTGTATTAGTAGGGTCTCCTGACTGCCTCCCTGCCAGCTGCCTCCACTCTGACCCCAGTCTCATATATATAGTCCCATCCTCCAGGCTCCATGTCACCACCACAGCTATCCTCCCAAAGCACAGCTGACTGCATGGCTCACCTGCTTAAAGTCCTTCGGGCCCTCCTTTCCCCTTACTACAGGAAAAAAATCTCAGTTGGCACAATTGACCTTCCCATCCCACCTCCTTTCTCTCCTTCCTTTGTACCCTCTGCTCTTCTCGTAAGTGGCCACCTGCCACTTCCCTAATTGCTACTTCACTAATGTTCCACACCCCGTGCCTGTGCTCACCCAGCCATCTGCAGGCCTACCTTCCCTCCTCTCCCCATGCAACTCCTAGTCTTGCTTGAGGACTCTGCTCACATGACAGGCTCTTAGGAAACCTCTGTTTGCCCCCAGGAGGTAGATATTCTAGCCTCTGGGATCCTCTTTGTGTTCCTTTATTAGAACATCTTAATTGTTTACATTCACTGTCTCTGTTACTCAGCCAGGATGCCCAGTACAGCTGAATCTACCAACCTCCTCCCTCATCCAAGCTGCTGCAGCAGTGTATGTGTTGTTACCAGCCACTGGGAGACCCCACAGGGCTGCCTCAGCAACACAGCAAGTGCAAGAGAGTGACAGGAACGGGAAAGATTGGGTTATCACATTGTTACTAGTAAGCGCTTGCATTTCCTCAGCATCTTGTGCTTTCAGGATGCCCTGAAATAACCTATCACTCTTGAATTGCCCTGTGGCGGTGTTAACATTCCTGCCTTTATTTCACGGATGAGAAACTAGGGAGGTTATACTTGCTGCTCACAATGGCCTCAGTGAATTAGGGGAGTTTCAGCATCTGAACCAATAACTCCTACAAGCAGAGGGATGAGCTATAGAACCATAAAATAACAAAAAAAGGACAAATTATTCTCCAAGCCTTTGATTTAATATATCATCATCGAATTTAGGTTTTAGTGTTACAGGTGATCTGAACAGCTGAAAAATCTAAAGAAGAAAGGAGAAATAGAGAAACAGAGACATACAGAAAGATAGCCAGCAGGAGGGAGAAGAAAGACCTAAGATGAGGGCCTAAGAGGAGGCAGTAAGGGCTGAGTGTTTTTATGAGTCCTCTTTCAAACCTGCCCTCTACACTCATAAACTGAGGGCTCACCATCCTCAGCTTTCTTTTTATGGTGATCACCACCGGCTTGTAGGTTTGGCTGAAAGCAGCTTCACTCTGCTACTTTTTAAAGGTTTTGGGCCTCACAAAGTGACTTTCTTCTTGGAGCAAACGGAATTGATGATAGACAATAGCAACCTTTCCAAGAGTCTGAACCAAGGGAGGTGAAGTATGTGGAAAAGCTTTGGAAAGAGTACACCTATTATAGTTAAAGCCCTCCAGCATGTGAGTCACTATTGTTATCATTAATATCATTTCTCAACCTCAGTATCTTTGCTGTAAATTTGGATATATAATAGCCAAGCTTTCTGCCTCACAAAGATGTAGTGAGTCCATAACAACATTTTTTGAGCACTTAGTATGTGCTCAAGACTAACTTTCCAAACATGATCTAATGTAATTCTCTTCACGATACCAAGTTAGATGCTATGAGGATCCTTTTTTTCAGATGTGAAAACTGAAGCAATAGAGCTTCTGTAACTTACCTAAGAATATATAGTAAGTGACAGGGCATAGATTCTTTCTGCTTTCAAATCTGTGACTCCTAACCAGTACGACTCAGTGCTGCCTGAGATAATGTGTGTGCAGGCGTTAGTATTATACAAACCTGAGATCATTTACTGGGTCACCTTTAACAGAAGAAACATGGTATTTTTATTCTAGAATAGTTAACTAGGTAAGTACCTGCAGACCATCTGTAGGAGGGGAAAGCAAAACCCTGAAAGGTCACTATTAAGTGACCTGACTTGATAATGGCAGAGCTGGGTTTAGAACCCAAGACTTTGGACTTTTAGTTTTAGGTTTGTTCCAATATATCCTACTATCTATGTATAAAATTTGAAATATATTACCTCAAAGTTTTCAAAACTATTCAAAGGAACAGAATTTTTAAAGGAAATCTACTTGAGTAGCAAGTTCTGCTTGCTTTCAAACAAGCGAAAAGCAGACTGAACCAGAGAGTTTGTTTTGAAGGGCAGCATGGTGAACCAAGATGCCTCCAAGAACAGGGGCAATGGAATGAAAAGTCAGCAAACAAGGTAGAAAAGACAGCCCTGATAGGGCCTGAGAAACTGAACAGAAAATCTGAAGGAAGATAAATGGATAATTTAACAGCCATTCAGTTTATAAGAAAGACAAAGAACAAGCTACATTGCATCAGAAAAGGACTAGAAATGATGATGGATGGGACCCTTCAAATGAGTGGTGAACACAACAGAATCACAGTTGCCTGCAGAATTCCCAGCTGAGGGCAAATTGGAGGAACTAAATAAGGATATGAGACTGATACGGATTGAAGAGTTTTTCAAAATCTATTTAATGGCCAGGCAGGAGACATTGATCGCTTTTCAGAGGAAATGTTGAGGGGCAATGAGGTAGTCAGCCTTTATTTGTGATGTGGATGGGGGAGTGGAAGGAGGGGGGTGCTTATTTATATACAATGTTATTGCAACATACATTAAGGTATTAAAATTATTTTTGAATTATGGTGGTAAAGCACTAAATTCTTTTGATCTTTGTGGAAATAAGCATTTCTCCTTTTTGCCCCTGTACTTGTAAGCCTTTTTTAACAATTAACCAATCAGATGCCTTAATACTTCTACACATGACCAAAGATTGCTATTTCCTCTATCTGTTCATGATAGACTTTTAAATTTTTTATTGCTAAATAGTTTAGACACCCTCAGTGAACACAATTCACGAAGTACAAAAGGCACAAATTATCAGAGAAAAGAGATCCTCCCTCACACTCCTTTTTGCAAGTCACCCAGTTCCTTTCACTGGGGCAACCATTGTTAACCAATTCTTGTGTATGCTTCTAAAGATAGTTTATCCATGGATACAGCGTGTTTTTACACTGTTTTTAATACATAATGCTTATACATTGTTTTCTATGTAAATATAGTGCATATGCATGTATCTATACTATGCTCACACATATGTATCTATGTGTAAGTGCATATTTATATATGAACATATATGAGCATAGTGTATATCCTGCTCCATATCTTGCTTCTTTACACTTAATTTATTTTTCAGATTTTTCGTTCTCCATGCAGAAGATGTCTCATTCTTTTTGATGGCTGCATAGTATTAGATTTTAAAGATGAAAAATAAATTATTTAAACAATTAATTATTTAATTATTTATGGACATTGATGTGTCTAATTGTTTGCTGTTGTAAACAATGTGCAATAAATATTCTTGTAAATACACAATTTTCATACTTTATTTGTAGGAGAAATACCCAGAAATGAAGGATAACTGGGCATTTGGCGTATAAGCATTTGAGATTGTGATAGATACCGCCAAATTTCTCTCTGTGGAGTTTGAACCCATTTATATTCCTACTGGTGATGTCTGAGATGTCTATTCCTCTATGCCCTTGTCAACACAATGTATTACCAAATTTCAATTTTGCCAATACGATAAGTATAAAATTTATCTCATTATAGTTTTAATTAGCATTTTTCATATTATAAATAAGTATGGTCATATTTTTAGTATAGATTTATTTACTTAGAAGCCATTTGTGTTTCTTCTGTAAATGCTTTATATTTTTGCCTATTTTTCTATTGAACTAGTGCTATTTTCTTACTGATCCATAGGAGCTCACTATCAAAGAAATAAACCCTTATTATTTGCAAAAGCGACAAATATTTTTCCAAGTTTGTTATTTATCTTACCTAGTTTTCTTCACATCAGTTTTTGACTGAACTCTTTCCTTATGATTTGAATGGTCACTATTATCATATACTGATTCCCTTAACTTTGGTTCTATTTTAGTCTTTCTATCTGTTCTATTGACTTATCTGCCTGGTTATACTATTTTAATTAATATCACTTTATAATATATTTTAATGTCTCATAATCCTAGTTTCACCTTCCTCATTATTCTTTTTCAGTATTTTCTAGGTATTCTTATTTTTTCATATAAGCTTTAGAATTTAATTCAAAAGGAAATCTGGTTTGTCTTTTTACTGGCTGCTTATTTAATTTTATATAGTCAATGTTTGAGAGTTAAATTAATATGAAACTTTCCAACATTTAAAAGATAGAAAATGTTGCCCATTAGGAAGTTTAATTTATAAAATTATTATGTTCCCTCTTTAACTGCACTGTAAAAATGAAATAAAACTATTGAAAATATTGGTCCCTCTGTGCCTACACAAACAAACTTTTCCCATATCTTTGGCTTTTGGGGAGTTAGCAATGTAATTAAAGAAGAGTCACAATAACATACCTTCTACCGGGTCTTCCAGTGGACAGATTGGCCCCTTTCTAGGACAAAGAGAAGGCCAGCTAATGATACAGTATCTTCCTCAGACATATACCTAGTAGTAAATGTAACATAGTCTCTTTCTATATTTTTATTATCCCAAAATTGTCACTCTTTTTTGGAGACAGGGTCTCACTCTGTCACCCAGGCTAGAGTGCAGTGGTGCTATCATAGCTCACTGTGACCCTGAACTCCTGGGTTCAAGAAATCCTCCTGCCTCAGCCTCCTGAGTAGCTAGGACTGCAGGTGCACACCACTACACCGAGCTAATTTTTAAATTTTTCTGTAGAGACAGGGTTTCACTGTGTTGTCCAGGCTGGTGTCAAACTCCTGGTCTCAAGCGATCCTCCCACCTCAGCCTCCCAAGGATCAGGCATGAGCTACTGAGGCTGCCCCACTGTCTTTATTAGGCTGTACAATTAAGAAAAAGAAGTTTCCCTTGCCATAGGGAGAGAGACCACCAAAATAATAAAGGGTTTTTATCCCCCAAGGATCTTTACCTAAAGACAAAGCATTTCTCCTGGATGCTTTGGGTCCTCTGTAGATCTGGAACATTGGGATTCATGGGCTTGATGGTTCCTCTCTATCTCAGATCTGAGCACTGTCTGGTGCTAGGCAGGGAGCCACCTTTAAACTCTCACAAGAAATGCTCAGTAGTCATCATATTTGCATGGTGCTCACTAAGCAGTTCATTAGTGTGTATAATTAGAACTCTCTTTTGGGACTCTTTTGGCACTCTCAAATATAAGCTAACAAATTAAAACCAATGCTAATAGAATATTCTGGAATCCATTCTTTGAGGTCCTATAGTGACTTACACAGAGCACCATTTGCACCAAGGACAGATATTTGCAATTCTCCATTTGTACACCCATTCTCACACAGACACCCTACCCATTATTTTAGGAAATCCTAGAACTTGAGGCACATGGGAAATATACAAAAAATGTACAGTGAATGAATGTTTGCAGCTCAACAAACTAAAAGTTTTAAATGATCCTTTTTACACATTGAACTTTGAAAAAATAATAGAGTTTTATATATTTCTATAAAATCTCAGGTGGCATGGTATTAGCAGAAAACATTCCAGTATATGGAAAAGTGGATTATTACCATGTGGCCGCTTTTTAGTTACAAGTTCCAACCACCTCTCGTATGAAGCCCCATTCATCAAAGCCTGTGGCTTCTGGGTCAGCAGCCATTCCTTCCAAGTCAAAAGTTGCCGACACAATGAACATGATTGATTAGCTACCAGTCTGCTCTGAAAATCCAACCAACAGGATAACCAAGGACAGCATCCTGGAGGGGCTCATTATAACACAAGAAACTGTTCTTCTTGCTCCCATTTACATGAGCTGTCTTTAGGCTTGCCTGTCCTTTACAACTTAAAACTCTTGTTTTACTTTCCCAGGGCAGGGTAGAGTAGATAAGTCACAGATAAAAGATGCACAGACTACATCTAACGTCTGGGAAGTAGTGTGTCTTCTTTACTTAGCAAGACCTCCACTTTCCTGTGAATCTGTTCTGAACCAGCATCAGAGACGTAGAATAAAAGAAGTTGCACCATTGTCCTCAACACTGCAGTAAGGTGTGAGACACCCATTGTTACTAGCGTTCCAGTTGAGACCCTTGATGTAAAGACACCATGAGCCTTGTACTCAGCCAAGCCTGGACTGATATTTCAGCTCTGCTGTGTACTTAACCGTGTAAACTTTGGCTCTTTAACTTAGTTTTTCCAATCCCAGGTCCCATATCTGTCAAAACAGAGCCAATACTAGCTATCTCACAGCACCATTCTGAGTTGTAATCAGCTCACATATGAAGAACTCCAAGTATGGCTTCTGGAACATAGGGCACGTGAATATTCAATAGTTAATTCATGTTAGCAAGATGTGCTTTACTTTCTATCACAGCAAGCAAACAGGTGGCCCACAGAATAGATTCAACTCACAGACATGTTTCATTTAGTTGAATATAGTTTTTAAAATTGTAAAATGTCCAGTTTGCCATAGTCCCCACCACCCCCAACTCTATCATGCAGCCTACTTCATTCATTAACTTTAGTGACCTGGCCCTGTAAACATTTTAGTTTCAGACGCTTGCCCTACATTATGGAAATAACAAGGCAGTTAATCCAAAAAGACTAACATCCCTGCCTCATTAATTCAGAATGTTAATGTCATTTGTGAATATTATTTTCCACAAAAGAGTCTCTTGTGCATATAAATAAGCAAAACAAGTAACCTGAGAGGTCAGGAAGGAACTGGAAAGAGAAAAGAAAGATGGAGATAAAACTGCTATAAAGCATTGTTGCATTTTCACTTTTACATGCACGACTAATCTGCTTCGAATCTTGGGGGAGAAAATGGTCTCTTCCTAACTTATTACTAGTACATAATTAGCTTACAGAATATTAGACATTGATGCTACAAACATCATCTTTTGTATAACTTGGGTAGACTATGCCCTTAATATTCCAATTGCAAATCTGAATTATTGTTGTGTTGGAGTCTAATGAGCTAATATGCCTTCATACTAAGCAATTATCTTTGTGACTTTATCATCTTTACTGCTTTTTGGGTAACTGCCTCATATTATTTAGATTTTAAAATCTCAAATATTGCCTACTAAACAGAAAAAATCCCTAAACCAATCACTGGGGCTCTCCATTGGTCTGGCCTGAACTAATCAGAGCACATGGAATGGGTTCTGTTACCAGCAGACGGGTAAAGGGACAATGTACAGCCTCTCTTGTCTACTAGAGTTCACTTACAGCTCACTGCCAAAAAAAAGCTACTCATAACACACACACAAACACACACACACACACACACACACACACACACACAGAGACACAGTCCTCCAATGCAGGGCATCAATTTGTCCAAGTATCAAGACGCCTAAAACACTGTGCCCTGCACAAGTAGTCAGAAAACAGAGACCTACAATATGAAATCAGTTTTCTCATTTAGGAATTATATTCAGCTCCTAGTGAAAAATAAAAATAATCTAGAAAAGCCAATGCTGTAGTGCTATTATATGGCAGTTCCATAGCCATCAGAAACCTAGTTCTCAGCCAGGCATGGTGGCTCATGCCTGTAATCCCAGCACTTTGGGAGGCCAAAGTGGTGGATCACTTGAGGTCAGGAGTTCACAACCAGTCTGTCCAACATAGTGAAACCCCGTCTCACTAAAAGAAATTATATATATACACAACTAACCAGGCCTGGTGGCACACACCTGAAATCCCAGCTACTAGAGAGGCAGAGGCAAGAGAATCACTTGAACCCAGGTGGAGGTTGCAGTGAGCTGAGATTGCGCCACAGCACTCCAGCCTGGGTGACAGAGTGAGACTCTAAAAACAAAAAAAGAAAGAAAAAGGTAAAGAAACGTAGTTCTCCTTTATCTTTCCTTAGCACATGGCTGCCATAGTCAAGTTTACCTCATAGTCACAAAATGGTCACTCTGGCTCCAGCTATAATGTGCATATTTGTATTAGTCTGTTTTCACACTGCTGATAGACATACCCAAGACTGGTCGATTTACAAAAGAAAAAATACAGTTCCATGTGGCTGAGGAGGCCTCACAATCATGGTGGAAGGCAAGGTGAAGCATCACATTTTACATGGATGGCAGCAGGCAAAGAGAAAGAGCTTGTGCAGGGAAACTCACGTTTTTAAAACTGTCAGACTTTTTGAGACTTATTCAATATTATGAGAACAGCATGGGAAAGACCTGCCCACATAATTCAGTTACCTCCCACTGGGTTCCTCCTATGACATGTGGGAATTGTGGGAGTTACAATTTGAGATGAGATTTGGGTGGGGACACAGCCAAGCCATATCATTCCACCACTGGCCCCACCCAGATCTCATATCCCCACATTTCAAAACCAATCATGTTTTCCCAATAGTCTCCCAAAGTCTTAGCTCATTTCAGCATTAACTCAAAAGTTCACAGTCCAAAGTCTCATCTGAGACAAGGCAAATCCCTTCTGCCTATGAACCAGTAAAATCAAAAGCAAGGTAGTCACTTCCTAGATAAAATGGGGGTACAGGTATTGGGTAAATACAGCTGTTCCAAATAGGAGAAATTGGCCAAAACAAAGGGGCTAAAGGTCCCATGCAAGTCTGAAATCCAGTGGGGCAGTCAAATCTTCAAGCTCCAAAATGATCTCCTTTGACTCCATGTCTCACATCCAGGTTATGCTGATGCAAGAGGTAGGTTCCCATGGTCTTGGGCAGCTCTGCCCCTGTGGCTTTGTAGGGTACAGCCTCCCTCCCGGCTATTTTCATGGGCTGGCGTCGAAAATCTGTGGCTTTTCCAGGTGCATAATGCAAGCTGTCAGTAGATCTACCATTCTGGGGTCTGGAGGATGGTGGCCATCTTCTCACAGCTCCACTAGGCAATGCCCAGGTGGTGACTCTGTGTGGGGGCTCCCCCACCTCCAACATTTGCTTCCACACTGCCCTAGCAGAGTTTCTCCATGAGGGCCCCGCCCCTGCAGCAGACTTCTTCCTGGGCATCCAGGCATTTCCATACATCCTCTAAAACCTAGGCAGAGATTTCCAAACCTCAATTCTTGACTTCTGTGGACTTGCAAGCTCAACACCATGTGAAAGCTGCCAAGGCTTGGGACTTGCACCCTCTGAAGCCACTGCCCAAGCTGTACCTTGGCCCCTTTTAGCCATGGCTAGAGTGACTGGGATACAGGGCACCAAGTCCCTAGACTGCACACAGCAGGGGGACCCTGGGCTTGGCCCATGAAGCCATTTTTTCTTCCTAGGCCTCTGGGCCTGTCATGGGAGGGGCTGCTGTGAAGACCACTGACATGGCCTGGAAACATTTTCCCTGTTGTCTTGGGGATTAACTTTCAGTTCCTCATTACTTATGCAAATTTCTGAAGCTGGCTTGAGTTTCTCCTCAGAAAATGGTATTTTCTTTTCTATTGCATTGTCAGCCTGCAAATTTTCCAAAGTTTTACACTGTGTTTCATATACCCTTTAACAGCACCCAAGTCACCTCTTGAATGCTTTGCTGCTTAGCAGTTTCTTCCACCAGATACCCTTAATCATCTCTCTCAAGTTCAAAGTTCCACAAATCTCTAGGGCAGGGACAAAATGCTGCCAGTCTCTTTGCTAAAACATAACAAGAGTCACCTTTGCTCCACTTCCCAACAAGTTCCTCATCTCCATCTGAGACCACCTCAGCCTGGATTTCATTGTCCATATAATTACCAGCATTTTGGTCAAAGCCACTCAACAAGCCTTTAGGGAGTTCCAAACTTTCCCACATTTTCCTGTCTTCTTCTGAGCCCTCCAAATTGTTCCAAACTCTGCCTGTTACCCATTTCCAAAGTTGCTTCCACATATTTGGGTGTCTTTTCAGCAATGCTCCACTCTACTGGTACCAATTTATTGCATTAGTCCGTTTTCACACTGCTGATAAAGACATACTGAAGACTGGGTGGTTTACAAAAGAAAGAGAGGTTTAAGGGACTTACAGTTCCATGTGGCTGGGGAGGCCTCACAGTCATGGTGGAAGGCAAGGAGGAGGAAGTCGTGTCTTACATGGGTCGCAGCAGGCAAAGAGAGAGAGCTTGTACAGGGAAACTCCCATTTTTAAAACTATCAGATCTCATGAGACTTATTCACTATCATGAGAATAGCATGGGAAAGACCTGCCCCCATAATTTAATTACCTCCCACTGGGTTTCTCCCATGACATGTCATGTCTAAAACCTAGGCAGAGGTTACAACTGTGGGAGATACAATCCAAGATGAGAGTTGGTTGGGGAGACAGCCAAACCATATCAATATTCCAACGGCAAGAAAGAGATAGGGACAAAGGCAAGAGAATGCACCTCCCAGCTGAATAAGCCCCATTTAAAGAGTTTTCTCCGAGCCTTTATGAATTCTGCTTACATCTCCCTGGCTACTCCTAAGCTCAAGGTAGATTAAAATGTGTATTGGGTAGGCAACTGCTAACTCTGGTAGTGATACCACAGTTCTGGCAGAATAAATGATCATGTCCTTAAACAGGGCAGGAATTATAAAGTTAGAGCCCTTTAAATGCCATTGTTTTCTAGTCTGAGAAGAACTCAACTGTTATGAACCCACTGAATCAGCTATTTAAGTCCTTGCCTCTGCCTGAGTCTTTTTTTATTATTTCACCCTCGGTCTTGTTGCCAAACTTCAGCCTTGTATGTTGGTAACCTTGAACCCTGTTCACTCTTTTCCAGGGTGACTCTGCCTCTTACTTGCCCTCTGACCAATCTTGACCTCCACAGACCTAAGTCATATGAACACATCTGAGACCACAGCAGCACTTGAGTCTGTTAAGGAAAACATTTATTAGCTAATGAGATATTCCTAAACATAAACAAGCAATTCCTATCTAGAAATGCACTTTTCATTCATAATTCTAACCAGCAGGCTGACCCAGTCAAACTCACATGCCAGCATTACACATATGGTAGGTGGTTACCAACCTGGGCTCTGGAGTCAGAGACCTGAGACCAAACCCTGGCTCTGTGGCCCCAGGCAAATTATGTAGCCTTTCGGAGCCTGATTTTCTCCTCTCTAAAATGGGTTGATAATGCACATACCTGGTAGTTTTGAGAATTTAATGAGATAAACTACATGAAGCATAAATATACCACAGTGTCGTACACAGTTACGTGTGTAAACTACCTACATAAATAATTATTATTAATTTTCCAACCTCTGCAAATAACACAAAAAAGATATGTTTTAAGGCTGGTATCTTTAATGTGAATGCTTAAAAACATCCAAGGAAGTCTGTGTTCACCATTATAGCTTGATTATTTGTTTTTCAAAGCAAGTTTTAAAAACTGCTGGAAGCCTTCTATGGTAGTTAATACATTATCTTAAGCAATTTAATGCAAATTAATTTTTACACAACTTTGAGTTTCAAAAGCCATTGAACTGGGGAGGGAAGGAGTGAGGTTTAGGAAGAGTCTGTTTGCTGCCTTCCATCTGGACTCCACAGCCAGCTCCATCTGCTCTCACATATAGTAACTAACACTTTAGCTGTCTCCTGCCAAACGCACCATGTGGAGTCTAGCTTTTTTTTTTTTTTTTGACTCAGGAAAATGTGAAAATGCATATGAAGATGTGTATTTCAGGATTTCTAGAAAACTTGGTGGGATTATTTTGGCATTTCAACGTTCTGTTTTTGTACCACAACCCAAGTTTTCCATCAGACTTTCTGGTTTTGTTTCTATTTTGTTTTGTTTCTGGATTTCATTCTCTCTTACTACCACAATACTCTTTTGCTGATAGGGTCTTATAGGCCACATTGAAGGATTTGGACTTGCGTTGATGAGCATATTCATATCAAATAGGAGCCACTGAAAGTCTTAGAGAAGTGAATGGCAAGCTCAGATTTGTGTTTCTGATTGACTGCTCCATGGTGGCTTCAATATGGAGTGTCGATTGGACAGGGGCAAGAGGAAGGCTGGGAGACTGGTTAGGAGGCTGTAGTAGGTTTAAAACAGTCAGGGGGATGATGGTAGCCTAAACCAGGGTTGTGGAAATGGCAACAGAATCATGTTCAAAGATATTTTGGAAGTGGGGTTGACAGGACTTTGTGACAGATTGGATGTAAGCAGAAGAGGAAGATGTCATGGATGACCCATGGATAGCTGGGTAGGACAGCTGGATAGATGATAATGTCCAGTTCCCTGACAGAGTAAACCTAAGAGGAAGGCTTGAGGGAAGGTGAGGAGTTCAGTTCTAAACAGTCCATCCACTGAGTTTCTGGCCTCTACAACCCATACAAAAGTAGAAGGCTGGAAAGTCAAAGTGATTTCCAGCCAACTGCAGCACTGAGATGTGGCATGTAAAATCTGGGAGTATCTCAGATTAAATCATGAATAATCATAACCTTTGGACCTAAGAGGGATTAGCTGTTCAACAATTCACTAATTCATAACTTAGGATCTGCTCCCACAATTGGCTACCTGTCTCTGAAATCATACACCTTGAACAGCAACCTGTTTCTTAAAGATGCTCTTTGCACCTGTAACTGTTGGACAGGCACATGAATTCATGAGAATTTCAGGGCCTGCCACCACTTGCATGTTCTCTTGTCCCTCCTGCTGAAGAATCTGAGCAGAGATGATAACAGTTGGTCATATCATCAGTGATTTTCCATTTCAAAATACCAACTTCCAATGATTTTTTTGACATTTTCATCCAGAAAGGGAATAATCATGGTAGTAAAGTGATCATGACCTCGTAACAGAATATGCTGCCTCAAACAGATACATAAGTTCCAAGTCTAACTTTATATTTTTAAAAATAGATATTTAAAAAAATACTCTAAGTTCTTTCTCCTCTACAGTATATTGTGTCGCTTAGTTTCTGATTATTTCTCTTGGGTAAGGTGGAGGTGAGAGAAGGCAAAAAATAATAAGTGATGTCACTAGCAACTCTTGAAATAGACTTCAACAACAGGAGGCCAAAACCATCTTCTCTGTCCTTTTTTTCCTTAATAAATGTCTTTTTTTCTTAATAAATGAATAGTCAGACAATTTCCTCAAAGTTTTAAAAAATATATTAATGACACAGTTGGACATTTTCAGGTTCAAACACTAATCTGGTTTTAATTTGATGGGGTTCCTCTATGCCCCTTTCCAACAACAGAGTAGAGGAGTACTCACTTTTTCTAAGAGCATGGCATCTCTCTGCTACTCTCTTGTCCCACATCTGCCCTGTCTATCCAACAGCTGGGTTCCAAGAAGTAACTGTGGTCAACTAATAAGCACAAACTGTGCCAGATAATAACAGATGTGGACCACAATGGCAGAGAAACATCAAGGCCAGAATCTGGCTCTTAGCAGGTTGGCAAACTGATAAAAAGAAAGGCCCAGGAATAATGGTAGTAAGAGAAAATATATCCATTTCCCAAGTGGTTCATTCTAGGTGTGTTTTTACAGCAGGATTTTGTAGCAGGTCAGAACATCCTGTTCCCACTCTCAGCCACTGGCAGCTGTCCTAGCCTTAACCCTTCTTCCTGCCACTGTTCTATGGGGAGGAATGGAGGAGAGGCTGCTGCTTCTAGGGTCACTGTGCCAGATGTTGAAGATACAAAGATAAAAGACCTTGTTACCACTCTTTCTCTCTCTCTGAGCTTGTGGGATACTAAGCAAGACAGAGTTTTTAAAACCAGTGATAAGGGACCTCTGCTACTAGCCATGATTGAGTAACAGGGGGCAAAAAAAAAAAAACCTGAAAAATATATGAAACAACACTTTTCAGACAATGGGCAACAGACAACATAATACACTGGTTCCTGAGTGAGGAAAACGAATGAAGTGAGTCCTACAACTGTTCCAGCTTATTGCCAGAAGAGAATTTCTAGGCCATGGCACAGGCAGGGGGAATCCAGGCAGAGCCCAGTGATCTTGCTGAATTAAGGAGGCAGAGCTAGGAGTCTAGGGATGCCAAAGAAGTTACGGTTCGCAGGGAAGAGTAAGAGAGAAGAGAGGACTGCACAGAAAAAGCTCCAGAGATCTGCAGAGGGCCACTCTGAGTCTTCAGGTTAGTGATGTTCATCATATCCATGCGAGGAAACTACTGAGGCTGAAGCAAAAAGGAGCGAGTAGTGATCCACAGAGGTCACACAGACTGGGGAAAATAGTCCATGCTCCTGCCAGCCACAGTACCCAAGAAAAGCCTTGAAATACATGAGGCATTGGATACAGTTCTCAGAAGGGTATTGCATCAGTAATGGGAGCAAATTAGCCCTCCACAAAAAAAGTCCGCTTTGGAACCAGCTTGTGCAGCTGAAGAGCAAGCCCCAAAGGGATTGAATTGTTTCCAAATAACCTAACAATATTCCAGAACAAAACTGAAAAAGGCTTAAAGCAATGGGAAAAAAATCCATCACCTAACAATATAAACTGTACAATGTCTGATGTTCATCAAGAATTACCAAACATGCAAAGAAGAAAAACATCTGATGCATAATAAGTAGAAAAAGCAATCGATACAGATTCAGAGATTACATAGATTATAGACTTGGGAGAAAAAGACATTAAGATAGTTATTATACTTAGATATTTCAGAGGGTAGAGGAAAGATTAAGCATGATTAAGAGGTCATGAAAGATATTTAAAAGACCCAAATCAAACTTCTAGAAATGAAAACTCTAATTTTTGAGGTAAAAAAATATAGTAGATGAGATCCATAGCAGATTAAGCCCTGCAAAAGAAAAGCTCAGTGACAGCAACAGAAACTATCCAAAATAATATAGAAAAGATGGAAGAGAAATGAGCAGAGCATCATTTGAGCTGTGAGACAACACTAATGGCTAAATATGTATGATTAGAGTCCCAGAGGGAAAAGATAGACATAAAACATAGCTGAAGACAGGGTGGTGGAAATAAATAAATGAACCCTGCAGTCTGAGTTCTTCACTTACCAAGTGAATGACCACAAGTGAGTTCTTCATCCAGGCCTTGGTTTTTCTCAATTATATATATAAAAGAGGATAATAATAGTATCCATTTTGTAAGCTTCCTGAGAAAATTATATGACAGTGTTAAAGAACCAAGATTCTCAATGAAGCCAAGCAGAAGACACATGAAGGACACTACAGCAACGTACATGATGATCAAATTGCTGAAAACCAGCACTTTTAAAACTTGGCTTAAAAGGAGGCAGAAGGGGGGAAAAAGACAAGTACAAAGAGACAAAAATACAATCAGAAGACAGGATCTTTGAAGAATTGCAAACAAATACAAAGACATTTTCAGTGTGATGGATAGAATTGGAGAGATGGAGAGTGTACTACAGGCATGCCCAAGGAAGGAGAGTTCTGGTTCTATACCAGAAGACCAGAGAAGACTTCACAGAGAAGAAAGAATGGTGAAGGATTAGTTCTTTAGGGAAGGAATTTTCCACCCAACGCATTAGAGTCAGAAACACTTAGGTAAACATCCTGGCTCCATCTCTCACTATATGACCATGGACAAGGCATTTAACCTAAGTGAACCTCAATTTCCTTATCTATAAAAAAGTACCTACTTCGTGGGACTGCTGCGGAGATTTTATGAGATAATAGCCTTTAGGCCCTGGCCCTAGCCCAGCAGAGTGAACGTTCAATATATAGAAACTCCTCTTATTTCTCCTTCCTAAATGTCTTCAGAAAAACGAGGTGAGGAAGAGTATGTATTTGGCTCAAGAAAAAGTCTTTCCTTCTCTGCTGCCAGAGATGCTGTTGGGGTTCAGACTGTAGCTAGTTACTTTTATTCCTCCGTCTATTTGAGGGGAAGCTGAGTTCATTGAAGACCTGATAGAGACGAGACAATGCTTAGAGGCAGTAGAGCAGTGGTTCTTAACTGGGAAGATGCTGCTCCCCAGAGGACATTTGGCAATATCTGGAGACATTTTTGGTGGTCACAGCTTTGGGGAGGGATGCTACTAGCTTCTAGAGCATTCTATAATGCAAAAGACAGCCCCCACCATAAATAATTATCTAACCGAAAACATCAATAGTGCTGAGGTAGAGAAACCCTGCAGTTTGAGTTCTTTACTTACCAAGTGACTGACCACAAGTGAGTTCATCATCCAGGCCTTGGTTTTTCTCAATTATACATATAAAAAGAGGATAATAATAGTATCCATTTCATAAAGTTCCTGAGAAAATTATATGACAGTGTTAAGCACTTACAGTCTGACACCAAACATTCAGTAAAAGTTTGCTAATGACAGTAAGAGTCAATGAAACACAGTGAAAACACCTGTAACTGGCCAAAGATTATTGATTTGCTGTAAGAGATTTTGGTAGGTTCAAGTACCATTTGGGGAGTTTCTTTCAGAGAGGGAGTAAAACCAAACCTTCTGGACAATATGATTGTGATACTTGAGTGATACCAAGTGTACTGTGTAGAAATTAGCATCTGGAGTATACAGAGAGGAGAGGGATCAAATTCTAGATTTGTGTATCCTTCTTAGCTCTATCCATCCTCACACTATCTCTCCAAGGCCTTAATCTAAACAATAGCTATGGTTTCTGTTCCCTCTCTCTTATTAGTATGGCTAATATAAAAATCCTGCTATATATCTTAGGTAAAATTATATTCCTTGATTCAGTAATATCTACCAAAATGCAAATACACATTCCCTTTCACCCAGCAATACCTATTCTAGAATTTGACTCTGATAAACTTCATACCTATATAGAGGCTATGTACAAGGATATCCATTACAGCAATATTTGTAATGGCCAAATGCAAACAATGTTTGGGTTCCATCAAAAAGGAACTGGTTAAACAAATTTTGACAGCAGTGGAATCCTAGTTAGCCACAAAAAATGAGAAAATTTAATTTTGTAGTGATATGAGATTTTTCCCAAGATATATTAAGAATAAAAGGCAAAATGCCGATCAATCTGTATGGTGTACTACCATTTGTAAAAAGGGGCAAATATATTATGTGCTTACATATTCAGAAAAATTTTCTTGATTATCTACTCAAGACACTGAAAACATCTGTTGCCTCTAGGGAAGGAAACTGAGTGGCCGGGAAATAGTAGAAGGGAAATTTTATATTGCACCTTTGTACCCTTTTGTATCCACAGAACTATGTGAATGTGTTCCTTATTCAAAACATAAATAAAATATGGAATAAACTGTATGTGCTGGTCACAACAGACCTCAACAATGGAGTGTGAATGAAATCAGGAAGGAAGTGGGGTCCCTCAGCCACCTAGATGACCAGATGCCCAGACTATGTCCCATAGTGGGGCAAGTATCCCAGGTCCTGTCTGCGATGGGCCAAGAGGGAACTGGAAGGAACTTGGGGCCCCAGTGATGTCAAAAAGGTTGCCCCAAGGGAGAAGCACTGCATCCCAAATAGGGTTTTTAGGTCAGCATCAACTCTGACCTACACGTTAAACAAAACCTGAGTTATCAGTCCTACACTACTAAAGAAAATTCTGGTTTAAAGAGAGAGCACCCTGAGGATTAAAATCATTACGTAGAAGTTACAGGGGTATAGATTTCAGTTCAACATAAAGGAACAACATTTTAAAAACAGAACAATCAAAGACTAAATGGACTCCCCTGGGAGGTGGTGCAGGCACTGGCTCTGAATGGGTTTCCACGGTAGCTGCGTGGTTGCGCAGCAGGGATGCCACAGAGGAGAGTCAGGTGTCTTGAGGCTGATGCAGCCGCATGCATAACCTTTAGAATTCCTCCGTGTGTATATGGAGAGTGACCAGATGGGTTTCGTTTCAATGGGCTAAGTTTCGCCCCTTCTCTTTCACTGAGGAGCGAGGCAAACTAGACAATAGCATTCTCAAAGAACCCATCACGTGTCACTTGATGAGAAACTTTTAAATACTAAAAGCAATTCTCATCATGATGACTCACTACACATAATCACCATAAGCCTTGGAATTTAGGTTCGTGGATAAACCCTTGCTTTACTAGTATTTTAATAGTTCCATATTCTCTCAGCTAACTGCCTTTCTGTAACAAATTTAGAGTGTAAGAGTAAGTCGGCCGGGCGCGGTGGCTCACGCCTGTAATCCCAGCACTTTGGGAGGCCGAGGCGGGGGGATCACGAGGTCAGGAGATGGAGACCAGTCTGGCTAACACGGTGAAACCCCGTCCCTACTAAAAATACAAAAAACTTAGCCGGGCGTGGTGGCGGGCGCCTGCAGTCCCAGCTACTCAGGAGGCTGAGGCAAGAGAATCACTTGAATCCGGGAGGCGGAGCTTGCAGAGAGCCGAGATCCCGCCACTGCACTCCAGCCTGGGCGACAGAGCTAGACCTCATCTCAAAAAAAAAAAAAAAGTAAGTCTTCAAGATAGGAGTTTTGTAACCTTTGCCTGGAACCAGCACCTGGCCACAGGAAAACGATATTCCTGTATGGCAATTCTGTGTTTCAGGAGAATATAAAACAAAAAGAAAGAGGAATTCTGAGAAATATGTATTCCTCCTCCCTCCCCGATTTCCTTATTCCACACAAAGGAAGCAAGAAGTAGAACAATGAGCAAGGATAAAGGGAAGAAAGCTGTTTGGGGCTACGCCAAATAAACTTAAATGGCTTAAGGAATAAATTGGTGGAATGATTCGAATCATGGGCAGGTGCTATGAATGTAATTTAGTAAATGCTTGGGAACCTGCCAGGGAAGAAAAAAATGTGTTGCTTTTGAGATTGTTTCCCAGCAGCTTCATAAAAGAAAACTGATTACAGGAATTTAATAAGTAAAACAGAGCCAGAAATATTGTAATCAAATGAGTTTTTAATTACATATCGAGCAGAAAAAAATTCCTATTTGTACTCCTGGGATTTAAAAAAAAAAAAGTTCTAGAGAAATGCTTTTGTAGCAGGAAAATAACATAAACACTAATTTCCATAGGAATTATAGTAGTCAGTTTAATTAAAAGGCTTGATCAGAGTAAAGAGAAGCTTGTGCCAAGCTATACTAAATAAAACCATGGCAGTTGTGGCTACCTCACACTATTGTCTAAATAAAAGCACTGTGCATTGAGCAGAAAACAAGCACCTGCATTTTTCTCATGGAAATAAAGGGGATTTTGATCACTGCTGGAGTTACAATGTTGCTTTGTTTTATTATCATATGAAATAACTAGTAAATCTGATTTAAAATTAGATGTTTCTGTTTAGCGTGATAAACATCACTGTTAAGAGACAGATAGAATATACTCTGTCTTAAGGACATCAGGCTTTCAGTGCCCAACCCCACTCTCTTAACTTACATCTAGTTACGTTTTACTCATATTCATGTAACTCCCTGGAGCACAGGATTATCTGAGCAGATAAATTAGATTTACTAACAGGTGGTTTGCAGTTGTGCTTGGAGCCATATACTCTGGCATTCTAACAGAAAAAGAGCTATTCTTCCTGTTGGAGGACTTACTATTGACTACTCCCTAACCACAGTCATGCTCGGAGAAGGCTTTTCATAAGGTGTGCTGAAATCATAGTGGCTTAATGATATGTTCACCTTTTGTGCCCCTTGTGATGAATGGGATGCACCTACAAGGTGTCTACATGGGACCAGGGATATAACCCTGTCCACAGAACAAAAAATAGCTTACTGACCCAAAGCATAAAGGGGGAAATCACCTTTCCGTAGCCTAATAATCTCACAACTTCTGTGTTCCTTCTTTTATTTATTTCTTTATAAGGAAAATAAAAAACTACCTTGTAGGCCTTAGTGCAACAAGAAAGGGAAACTTTAATTTTTCAGAATTTTGGGGAGCCTGGGAAAAAACTGGCTGGTTGGCAGTCCAGATCTGTATAAAAACAGTGAGACAGGGCTGGGGAGAAAACTGGATTACTCTCCATGGGGTAAAAGACTGTGCCCTTTAAGGTGAAGAGGAGTATGTAAGAGTAAGTCAGTGGGTAAGTCACTTCCCCTGTGACAACCTCTAAAGTCGGTACAGTTAGTAGGCATCCAAAATGTTGAGGGTGATAGGATTTCCTATGAAAAGGGGAAATAAAATGAAACACTGCATTAGGAATGGTGCAGAATGCAGTCGAGAGGGCCAAGTAGACTCAAGAAGATGTCAAAGAGTACAAGGAAATAAGACTTGGAAATAACTGGAAGGAGTCTGAAAGGTCCCCCAGAGCATGAAATAGATTTGAGGTCTAATCTCAAGTGTAAAGGGATGGGGAGACCTCAAGTGACATAAGATTACGTTCAAAGAACAATGTCAGAATTCACGAGAGTTGTATACATATGCAAGATGATGGGTGATAGAATTGATGGATAAGAGGAAAGAAGAAAGGAGAGATGGGTATGAGTAAGTCAGAAGGAAGGTCCTGGTGTCAACCCTTACCCCAAATTGATGACAACAGCAATCACGTTCAATGTGTCCTCAGAGGTTCATGTCTTCAGTCTCCTCATCACCATCACAGTCTCTAAAAACAGGAATGATACAATTACTAGCTGGTTGGAATTGTGCATTGACAAAGGTTGAAGCCATACAATTTCAAGATGTGTACCTTATTATTCCTTGGTTTTTCTTCTTGACTCTTTAAGAGCTTCCCATTTATGCTACATCTTCAGCAGATTTCTCTATATCTTCATTCTATATGCCAGGTTAGTGTCCTGTCCCTGACTTTTACTTGAGAAAAGCAATGGTTTTCTCCATAGCTTCCAAAACAAATGGAAAGATTACAAAAGGAACCCCTAACTTCCTATATGGATTCTTATCTTCCTTCTGCGGCAGAAGGACTAAGGATCATTCATGATCCTAACATGTGGGGGATATGTTTTATCATTGGTAAAATGCACAGTCATTGTGAGGAATAGCTGAGATGAAGTATGTAGAGCAGCCAGCAATGTGTTTAACACATAGGAGGTGTTAGGTGTTAACGGAAGCTCCCCCTCATCCACGTGGGATGCCAGCTTTTTATACTTCTTTCAGATCCTGGAGATGGAAAACAGGCCCAAGAAGTATGAATGCTTAAAAATCCATACATTCTCATTGATTCTGTCCATTTGTAAACAGATTATAAAATACCGTGTGTGTGTGTGTATACATATATATATATATATATTTTTTT
>NW_012104254.1:1239636-1276763 GCF_000951045.1 Mandrillus leucophaeus
GTGAGCCACCTCGTCGGGCCATATTTTAGATGTTCTGATCATTTAACCAGTTAGAAACATAATGGAAAGATTTCATTCAAGGCAAAACCCAAAAGTTAGTAGTGTTTATCTCTTCAGTTATGAGATTATAAATTATCTCCATTTCTTACTTTTAAAATCTATTGTTTCTATATTTTCTAACACCAACATGTTACTTAAAATATATAAAATAACTGCGAAGGGAAGAAAAGGTATTAGTTTTGAAACAATTCTCCAAAACCTCATGTTTTAAAAGGACAAAGACCATGTTTCTAAAAGTTAAATGTCATCAAAATCTTATTTCCCTTTTCATTGAGCTGTCCAGAAAATTAAAAGGCTTCTAGACTCTGTTACATATGTTTTACAGGGGTGGCTTTACTTATACTTATTATTCATCTTTATTGGCATATAGGTACATAATAGATATTTTTGCTGATCATATTTTACTGGTTGAATATGTTAGAAGCCTTTCATTATGAAAAGTTAAAAAAAGTTAAAATAAGTAAAATGTAGATATTCATGCATTTAAAAGAAAGAAAACAATCAGTAAAGTAGAGAATAGTGGAATTTTCCTGTTGGGCAGAGTAAACTCCATGCCCCTCTGATCTGTAAAATATTTACCTATTGCTCTTTAATCTGAGCTCCTTGAATTTGTTCTAGTCCCAGTTTAGAAACAAAATCCTCGGCCCTGCCCCAAGCCCTCTGATATGAAAGCTGAAGAAGGACTCATTTGCATTAAATTAAAGTAAGCCATCTTACTTTTAGGGCTCTCATTCCACTACCAGGGGCAAACCAGGAGCGGTGAGACAAGCTTATACCATTTGGGAACAGGAGGACTCTTTCAAAAACACACACACACACAATTACGCACAAAATAATATACTTAGAAGAGTCTGGCACAAGTGAGGATGCTAAAGCCTGACTTTCATCAGCCTGGTGGTCCATCTGCCCCTGGCCACACCTTACATTCCCTCTTCCCTCATCCCCCTTTCATCCCTCTGTCACTCTCTTCCACACTGCTTCCCTTTCTGCCATGTCTATTTCCATGCATGTTTCCATGCTTTGTATATTTAGCACAACTCCTAGATCTTTAGCTTTAAAAATGAGCACCTTCTCATTTCAGGATTTTACCTGGCTTTTCCTATTCAATTAAGTCCACCCAGAGTCATCTACGGTAGAGCAATTGTGGGATTATTTTGTAAAAATTTAAGTTCATAGTCAATTGAGATCTGGAGCCCTCTATGGTAGGCAAAGATGCACAAATAAGTAGGCATATGTGAGCTGGATATTTTGTTTCCTGTCTTGCTTGATGTAGTTGTAAAACAGGATTCGAGTCTACATGGCTGGTGTCCCCTAGAGTTGTACACAGCCATGCTGGTGATGTCTTATTTTTCATTCTCTAAGTAGGCTCTATTAATACAACACATTGGTGTTAAATGCATATTTACTTCTGTAAATAGCTCTTGTTTACCAAAATAATCATCACTTTCATTTCCTACAACCAGTTTACATTCTCCTCATAAATGAAAGGGGGAAAATCATGTCAGTTACTCTGTTTCCTCTCTCCTCCACCTGTATTTTGTTTTGTTTTAGGCACTGGTGAAGGTCAATGTGAAACTGAAGCCGATGCTAGATTCAGTAGCTGCAAACAGAAGTAAGTGGGAAGAGCTGCACCAAAAACGGCTGCTGGCCTCAACTGCCTCATCCTCCCCTGCCAGTGTTATGGTAGCCACGGAAGACAGGAACTAACCCTCCAGGTCAGCTGCAGCTACAAAGTGACTCAGCCTGAAGGGCCACTTTCAGTCCAGCCATGTCATCCTTTTGTTCTTTTAGTTCAGAAAGACCTAACATCTCAAGAATGCACTGGGAAGCATGCCTGGGCTTTCACCTTGAAGCGTGATCAGCAGCAGAGAGAGCAACGGGAAGGACAAAGAAAGAGGTGGGGCAGGGAGCACACCCCAGGACCCTCACTTTTTCCCTAATGAACACGCATGGGCTGAAATGAAGGCTTTGGGTGGGGACTGTTTTGGATCCAAGGATCTGTGGACAGGCGGCCTACTCGCTCTGAGCTGAGGGAACACTGAACAGTAAAAGCGTCATTAGCGCTGCTTCATTTTGTATATGGCTTTTCTGTTTGTTAGAAGCCAAACACTGCCTGTCTTTGCTTCCTGTCCCTGAATGCCTTTTTGTGCCAGACCGTCCCAAGAATCCTAATTTGTATTCCATAGAGGTATTTTATTTTTAATCCTAGAGCTTCTTATTGATGGATCCTTTAGAATTGCCTACCTAAAAGTAACCTATACTATCCTTATAAATACTGGTCAATCTCAGTTCTCCCCCTAAAAAGGAATACATAGTAGGAGTATAGCAAATGTGTTTGATGGGTAATTCTAGACTTGGACTATGGTACCCTTTTCCAGAGGTTTAAAATTCAACCTTCATTACAGACCAAGTTTTCGCCCAGAAGGAATGGATTGATAGATTTTGATTAAAGTAAGGGTGGAAGGAAATCTGTAGCTGGATTTACCACAGGTGACATCTAGAAACTATGGTTCACAGGACAGAGCAGAGCCATGGAGACTAAGCATTGACCACCTTGAGTTCTCCTAGTGAAGAGTTCTGATATAAAATGTAAGGTTACTGCCAGTAACCAACTTAAAGCAAACTATAGGGGTCCCTAATTTTGGATTTTTCTTTAAGTATAAGAGATAATGCTTCAAATGTTAAGAAATAACAGTCTGGGCAAAGAACGTATATTCTATAGGAAGCCAAGTTTACATTAGGTAAGAATAAACTGTATTAAGTAGATGTAATGACTAGAAAGCTGCTTTGCTCCCTGTTTTGAGAAATTGTGGACATAGTATATCTTATCCAAAGAACACTGGGCTAGAAGATAGATTTCTATCCCTAGCTTTGGCATTATTGACTAGATTGACTTGAACAAGTCACTTCACTTCTCCAAACTTGTTTCCTTATTTGTCAAATTAGATTACACTAGGAAATGATTCTTGAACATGTTTTTACAACTCTTTGTTCAAATAAATCTTTCAACGAATCCCCAACATATAAAACATCAAAAAGCTGAATTCCTAGGTGAATTATAAGCAGGGTTTGGACATCCAGAGCACCTACAAACCTTTATCTCTTTGATTACATACATGGGGGTCCACAGGGACTCTGAGGAGTTTGAACATCCCTGGACTAGTTTAAACCTGAGGGCCATTCCAGTCCTTAAAAAAATCTAAAATTTACAAACCATTTTTCTTATTATTGTTTTTGTTTGTTTTTGTTTTTTGAGACGGAGTTTTCACTCTCGTTGCCCAGGCTGGAGTGCAATGGCGCGATCTCGGCTCACTGCAACCTCGGCTTCCTGGGTTTAAGCAATTCTCCAGCCTCAACCTCCTGAGTAGCTGGGATTACAGGTGCCCACCATCACGCCTGGCTAATTTTTGTATTTTTAGTAGAGACAGGATTTCACCATGTTTGCCAGGCTGGTCTCGAACTCCTGACCTCAGGTGATCCACCCACCTCTGCCTCCCAAAGTGCTGGGATTACAGGCGTGAGCCACCGTGCCCGGCCCTTGTTATTGTTATTAATCATTATCAATCATTAACTTTACAAATATGAAAGAAAGAGGGGCCATGTTCTACAAGGGACATTGTTTTCCTGGCACACAGTAGACAATTTAGGAAATGTTGGCAGAAGAAATGGGTAAAATTAAGATACCAAAATGGAAGTGAGGGGAGAGCAGGTAATTGTAGAGAAAAAGACTCTTCATGGCAAGAAACAAAGTAAAAGAAATGTATAAACCAGACTAAGAGGGGAATAAAAGCAAGCAAGAAGAAGAAATATAAAAACACCAATAAAGGAAAGACAGGGACTGAGGCAGGTGGTTAAGGGAACTGCCAAAAAAAAAAAAAAAAAAAAAAAAAGGTGAAAGTCAATCCAAGCAAAGAAAAATGGCACTTCCAACCAAAAACATGAAGATGTAGAACCCTGTCATCAATTGCTGAGAAAAGAGAGACACTCGAGTAGGGAGGGGATTGAGAAAGGGGAGAAGGAAGGAGTGAGAGCCCTAAAAAATAATGTTCCTAGCTACCCTTTACAGCTGTCTCTGCAGGGAAGACTGGAGAAAGTAGAGGGGGAAATGAGTGCAGGAAAAAACTGCCTCTGCAGAGCAGGTAAGAGGAGGTTGTTCAGATTTATGGATTTTATTAAGCCAGTTTTCTGTATCACTCTGCTATAAAGGAAAATAGCTGCTGCAGGGCTGTCTCTCCTCCTTCAGGTGAGGAACAAAGGGTGGGTGGAGTCAGAGACAGAGTCTGGTCTGCGAGATCATGGTGTGTCTGCAGCTCCGAAGCACTGCAGGTGTTTCTGGGTAATGTGCCACATCATGTTTATATCACGAACGGGAATTGAAAATCAGTCTGTGTGGCAGAGATGAGCCCACATCTGTTATCCTCACCAACAATAAATAAATAAATAGCCCAGACAAACGGATGCCAGTCCATCTACAGCAACATTTTAAAGCATGTGCTTTATGACAAAACTGGACCCAGCGTCTGACAGAGACTGCAGGCTGCCGTGAGCACTGTAGCTATCCTGAACGTTGATGCTACATATTGCTAAGGGGAACATAATTTATAGCACAAACCCTACAGCCTCCACTAAGGTTGAGTTTTCCTCTCATTTCCTTGCCTTTTTATTGGCTTCACTGCATGGTTGCCAATAGCAACATCCACTGGTAGCAAGGGGAGTTCAACACCATTGCAATCTGCCATATAGTGGAGCCCTGACAATGTCAACCATCAATCTAGTAGCTGTTTGTAATTGCCTCCATCTATTTCTCCTGTCTTGAGGTATCTTTCCTATTGTGGGTCAAGATTCAGAAACTGCTGACTAATGCCATGGGTCTGCATCTCCATGACCATGAAGCAGTGGAAAGGAAGGTAGCAGCTTCCTGGTGCCAACAACCCCAGAGGTTAGAGGTTGAACTCTTGCGGGTTTCAGGCGTTTTTAATCTCTTTTCTAAAAAATTTATAATTTTGCTAAAATGTGAGGCATATGCAGTTATCCATATATTCTGCTTTTCCAAAAAAGAGAAAGAAAGTTTCCCAGTCCTTATTATTAATGTTTATTTCCTATTGGAGAAAGACATTGAAATGTGAGCCTTCTTGTAAAAACTCAAACTGACCAGATTATGTTTGCTTTCTCAGGTCTCTTGGCATTAATGGTTGAAATAAATTCATCCTACGTTTTGGATGAGATGTATTTTTTTAGACATGCTATTTAGTCTTACTAATCAGTATGTAGCTAATATGTGCGCAATCTACAATATAGTGGCAATCCTGGTGGGTAGGGACAGCTTCACATACTGCAAAGGGTGCCATTCAGTGCATAGCAGACTGGAACTCCCTCCTAGCTTGGCCACCAGCTGAACCTGTAATCTTAGGACTCTCCAAGTCTTAGATTCTCCATCTATTAAATAAAAGTACTGACTTTTATTCAGTCCCCACACCAAAGGACCAAGATGTGTTTAGCTTTAAAAAAATTTTCCAGATAATTTTCTTTTTTATTCTTCTCAAATAAAATAGCAACAAACCTAAAGCGGTCATCTTCTTAATAAAGACATAATAAAAAGTTACATATTTGGGGTAGACATAAACACAATCATACTACAGATGTCTTGAGTCTGTCTCTAACTATGATGAAAGATGTAGTCATCAATACAATTTTTTAAAAAATATGTCCTCCTTTTTTTGAGACAGGGTCTTGCTCCGTAACCCAGGCTGGAGGGCAGTGGCACAATCACAGCCACTGCAGCCTTGACCTCTCCAACTTAAGTGATCCATCCTGCTTCAGCCTCATGAGTAGCTGGGATCACAGGTGTGCACCACCACGCCCAGCTAAATTTTGCATTGTTTGTAAAGACGAAGCCTCACTATGCTAACCACGCTGGTCTCGAACTCCTGGGCTCAAGCGATCCTCCTGCCTTGGCCTACCAAAGTGTTAGGGTTAGAGATGTGAGCCACTACACCCAGCTTATATGTCCTTTTATTTCATAAAAAAACAATTTTAGATTATCTGATATCATACATATCCCATAAATGGTAGTCATTAATTTAAAAGTGAATTTATAAAGTAAGTCAAGAGAAGTTAAAATTGCACATGCATTTTGTTTCTAAAAGCTGAGATGTCTATGCATTTCCAGGTATTGTATATTTGCAAATACGTTGGGTTAGAAATCATCTTTAACATTTTGTGTTAGTGTAATAACAATATTATCTAATATTAATGCTACCAGAATCTGGTTGCCTTTTCTGTGTATCAAAATTTATCATACTTTATCCACTTACACTAGGTGATTAAACAGAATCTGCCCAATTTATTCTGCAGTAAAATTATTTTAAAACCTATTTTTCCTGCTGACTCTTAGAAACTGCAGAAAGACAAAAACCAGTGTCATCTCCAGTAATAGTGTGAAACAATTTCCTTCCAGTGGGACAGAAATCTAGACATATTAGGGAAAGATTTAAATATAAAGAAAAATGTTTTGGCTGGAAAAAAAAAAAAAAAGCAAAACACACCAAAACACAAAAAGGATTCATTAAAGCAACAGAACAAAAACTAATTTGGGACCCTAAAAATTCTGGCGATGCCACTGTAATGAGGTTTCATTATCTGCTTCAGAGTAACAGTCTCTGAAATTGTTATTCTGCTACATGCTGTAAAGAACTCCCAAAACTCAAATGTATCAGGAAATGTAAAGGTTAAGTCTGACTACAAGAAGGCCAAAATTGCACCAGCTTCCTAAGTGAAGAATAATAGAATAAAACATAGAGGGCAGAAATAAAATGAGGTGTATCTGGAGAATTTCATGATGAGCATTTAGATTTAGCAATGCCCAATGTCATGCTGACACTGTTTGTCATGACCTTGTCTGCAACTAGTAATTTGGGGTTGTACATTTTTTAAATTTAATTTTGAATGTTCTTGCATGTTTGGTACATCTCTCTGCACTGCTAAATTGTTTATCTGCATAATATAACTACACCAATGTCATTTAATGTATACACTAGTACAGAAATGTGTTTTTTTATTAAGTAAATGAAGTATTTGCTGTGAAAAAACGTATTATTTGTGGCCACCATTTATATCTGTGTTCATTTTCTGTGTGTATATGCGTGTGTATTCGAATCTCAATTTTTCTTTTACTCTAGTTTAGATTAAGACATATTTAGATGAAATTTTAAAAATAGCATTGGAAATAGGAAACTAAGTTTTGTTGAGTCTCATTCCCTTGGGGGGAAATTGCTTTTGCCATTTTATTTTCATGTATAATAATCTAAAAAGGATCTCCTACTGACTTCCTTCCTAATTATTATTGTTTTACACGAAAGAAAGAAATATGTTTTCAACTGAGTTGTTTGAAATCATTCCCTCTGTGTAAATTTTCCAGACTGATGTTTCATTGTAAGAATATTACATTATAGACCACTTGGCCATTTCACAAGCAATTAATCCATAGTTTTGGAAGTCCACTTTAAGAGACCTGAATATCTTTGTTTTTAATAAAATACTTAGAGTTTAACTAAAGCTCTGGAATAATCTTTATTTCTTTTGAGAAGGGTGATTTCAGGGCTGAAAGAAGGAAGCAAGGATCCAAATACCTACAATTTAAATGTTGACTGTTAATTTAGTCTATTAACCTTGTGTTGATCTGTGATGTTTTCATGTGTGAGATGGACACTAGGACACCCCTGTGCATATAGCTTTTTAAAGATGACATAAGGTTCTTCGTATTATCGAAGTTTTTCTGGAGGTAGGAGAGTCTGCGGCCAAATGCTGGGTTCCTGTGTCTGTTACAGATTGCTCAAATTTGCATGGGCAATTACACAGGGGGATCGCATCAATGCAGGGCCGCCAGCCACACTGACGCCATACAATTACACAACGGCTTCGGTGCTTAAACTTTAAAATTCTTACACCATTGTGCCTGTTCTATTAGAACAAACTGCAGCAAATGATCCAAAGCCAGTTCAAGTGACTGGAGAGGAGGTGCCCAGGGAGGGAGAGGGAAGAGGTGCAGTGTGGCCCACTACCGGCCAGCGTAAGCAATCACCATTGCTGGCTGCTGCAATCACTGGCTTCTTTGTGCTTTGCCGTCTGCAGTTTTAAAATGGAGCCAACGATAAGGCTCACCTAATTCACAGAAGGGCTGTGAGGATTAATGAGGGAAGTTAGGCAAAACAGGCCTGATACTCAAAGTACTGCATAAACACAGCGGCTTGGAGTAGCTCTTTGAATGGTTGATTTTTTTTTTTAATGCTGCTGTATCCACAATTTTGCACTCTCTATTAATCCCTTTTATACACCAAAATGCTATTGTGTTCTCCCTGGGAAGTTAATTTAGACAATAATACTGTAAACCCCAAAATACAAGCTACTTGATCAAAAGCAAGGGATATTCAAGAAGGAAATCTAATTAAAATATTAATAAAGCTGGAACTACCAGCAAAAGGAGAGTTCATAATGAGGTTAAATGTCACACCATCTGAGCACAAATGTTCTCAAATGTTGATTTTAGCATACACCTTTTCCAAAAGTCTTAAAAGATGGAACAGATGCTCCCAAAAGTCAGTCAAGTATATTTCCAATTTGGCACTAATTTATACTTTTCTTCTCTGTTCACGGTAGAAGACTGGAGTGGGAGAATAGGGATGCAAGATAACTGAGCCCCCCAAACTGTCCATCCTGAAGAAAATGGTCTGAAATCAAAGGAAAAAAGAAAAAACAACTGGAAAATGGATTTGCAGAAGGTCCTCCCTTATAAAGGAAGATGTTTGACCACAGCTGTGGTTGAAATACTCACAAATTACCAATGTTCACCAACAGAAAGGGGCCACAGATACAGTATAAATAAGACATACCTTCCAACTAGTTTTAAAAGAGAATGCCAAATAGATTGTACACACAAATAGAATATGGGATTTGATCATGGCATATTTTGGCAGGCAGAACATCAGTATGCTAAGAACTAAGCTTCATGCTTTTTCTTCCTATCTATTTTGCCTAAATGAAACTCTTCTACATGATAAACATGTCTCCCTTTGTGTAGCAAAATCCACCCTGAGTCCAACTCAAATTTCATCAAACTGCAATTCCTTTCTACAAGTCACCAAATCACTTTATTGCAACCACCAAATGCTTTCCTATTACTTGAAATGGTATGATACACTTACTTTTTGATATATCCTCCAGGTTTTCAAGATCCTATTGCAAACAAAATGATGCTTTATGATACTTCATAATATTCCACCTTATTTCTTTCCATAATTTCTATCATTAAACGGCCTTCTCTCACCACCACCCCCAACAAAACTAATCTATTCCCCAACTGCCTATCAGAGACCAGATAAAAGTCAGTCTATCACAGCAGCAGTGATGGTCATGCCAATTTCACAGTGTGATTTGTGCACTCATTTCATTTTGAAAATGACCCTGCCCTCCATCTGTCTAAGCAGAATGTCCTGCTTTTTTCAAGCCAGGCCTCTGGAACAGCCTCACATGAAATAAGGAGGAAGAGACACAGAATGGCCTCCCTCCTGCCCACTTCAGCCACCACGCTCACAGGTACCCACATAAAGAGGAGAACCCCAACTGAATCCTGGTAGGGATCCCAGAAATTTGGAGGAGAATATAGTCCTTTTATTTTTCATACATTTTCAAGAAGCCATTTGAAGATGATGTAAATACAACCCTGCAAAACAGAGAAAAAGACTAATGAAAGGCAATTTCCCATTCCCATGTGGTCATCTCACCTTAATTTAATAACAAATTACCTAAGGTAACAGTACATACATAAGAATATTAAAATACTAAGCCTTGTGAGACACAGTGGCTCATACCTGTAATCCCAGCACTTTGGGAGGCAAAAGTGGGAGGGTTGCTTGAGGCCAGGAGTTTGAGATGAGCCTGGGCAACATGGTGAGATCCTATGTCTATTAAAACGTTTTTTAAAAAAGATTAGCCAGGCATGGTTGTGTACCTGCAGTCCCAGCTACTCAGGAGGCTGAAGCAGGAGGATCATTTGAGCCTAGGAGTTCAAGGCTGCAGTGAAATATGATCATGCCAGCTATTGCAGTGAACTATGGCATGCCAGCCTGAGCAACAGAACAAACCCTGTATCAAATAAATAAATAAATAAATAAATAAATAAAATACTGAGCCTAAATTCCCAAGGGAGAACCATCAGGCAGCCAGCTGTAAAGAAGTCTATGCACCCTTTCCCCCAATTTATTACTGAGCAGTATCCTCTACCAATGTACCTCCTTGGGCTTAAGACTCTAAAAGGGCTCACCAAAAGATCAGATTGAAAGAAGTCTCAGAATAGAGTTATAGTAATATTCTACAGTTGCTTTCTGTGGGATCTTAGGTGAGCCAAAGTCCCATTCAATTCTTCTGAAATGGATGCAGTTTCCCTTTCTTGGAATTCATGCACTGTGAAGCTCCTTGTCTAGTTCCAGCCAAGAAGACACAACTCTGCCGATTCCTAGCAAGGGAGAACACTGAGTAAGTACATAAAGTCAGCCATATGATGATATGAGCAATCACACACCTATTAAAAATCTCCTTCCAGTGATACTGGGTAAATACGAGCTACACGACTCCACTAGTCACATCTGTTCACAGCTGGAATCAAGGCCTAGAAGTTCAAAGTTTACTACCTACACAAAGTTAGTTCGTTGTTTTAAAGGAGAAACAAAGACAATAATATTCCTTATACACACTTAGCACCAAACAACAGGCCCTTACAAACTCATGTACATGAGATACATGGATTGGGTTATTCATCAGTCACTATTTCCTATTGAAATTGGTTACTGGATATCATGGTTCAGCCCCTACCTACCTAGGTGTGGCCTTAAACAAACTATTAATTTAATAGTTTGATTTAATTAATAATATAATACTTAAATCTTTAAACCTTTCAAGCCCGCCGACTTAATATGCAATATGCAGAATGCAGGTTGCTTATTCAAATTAGAAATATATATGTAAACAGTCTATAATAGAGGTGCTATGTGATATGGTTGATATATCAACCATATGATAGCTGTGAAGTTTATATATAGAAAAGATTTATGGGCAGTAATACTATTATGGATGCATACAAAGGATTTGCAGTAATTATGTAGCAAACAACACACTTTTACTTGGATTAGGTTTATATTAGGTGCCAGAGAGACCAATGGATATCATGGGAGATGACAAAAGATACTGGTTTCTTATTGGCAGAGATGGCTGGAGGACCACAGCAATGGATACAACCAAGTGTAAACGCCAACATATACTCAGTAGTATTTTTTGTCATGGAAAGGGACAGATACTGCGATCAAAAATAGATCCTCTCCCAGTACCAATAAGATTCACAGCACTTTTTCCTCATTAACCTCTGGAACCACCAAAATAAGAAGGATTTCTGTTTGCTGCTCTATTGTGTTCTTACAAACTGTGCCCTCGGGGTAGCATAATGAGAACCTGCTCTAATTCCAAGGGAATTCAAGGAGTTAACTCCCTTTTGCCATCCCGCTCCTTTTATTGAAAGGTCCTTTTATTACTAGCGAATCTCTATTTTATTAAAAGTAAGCCAAACGCCAGCATTAGTATAGACCACACCGCATACAAGGCTCAAAATCGCCAGGAACATGGGCAGGAAATCTTCCACCGCCGCGCTACAGACCGAGGTGGCACAATAGACACAGAGAGCGCCCCTCATCTTTAGGGGGACGGGAAGACGGGTCACCGTTCGTCCCCACGGGCCGCGGGTCGGGTGGGTGCAGCAGGGACTACGCCTCCCAGCATGCAGTGCGGCCACGCCCGCGCAGCGGCGCCACAGGAACGATGCATGCCGGGACGGGGAGATTCAGTCTCTGAACGGCCCGGAGTAGTCTTTCCCCTTCTGACTGCCGCCAATCTGCAGTCCACAATCTTTGAAGATCAAACCGAACTTGAGAGACTAACGAGAATGGTCCCTTTTTAATTCCTAACAGATTCCTTCCGTGGCAGAGTAACCGGCCTCTTCCGTTTCCGGTTGCCCTGTTGTCGTGGTAACCGCACGCATAACAGCCCTGGTGGTTATGGCGGGCCTGAGCGGCGCGCAAATCCCCGACGGGGAGTTCACCGCAGTCGTGTACCGGCTCATCCGCGATGCCCGGTACGCCGAGGCGGTGCAGCTGCTGGGCCGAGAGCTGCAGCGGAGCCCTAGGAGCCGCGCAGGCCTGTCGCTGCTAGGCTACTGCTACTACCGCCTGCAGGAGTTCGCGCTGGCGGCCGAGTGCTATGAGCAGCTGGGCCAGCTGCACCCGGAACTGGAGCAGTACCGCCTGTACCAGGCCCAGGCCCTGTACAAGGCCTGCCTTTATCCGGAGGCCACCCGGGTCGCCTGCCTTCTCCTGGATAACCCCGCCTACCACAGCCGGGTCCTCCGCCTGCAAGCCGCCATCAAGTACAGTGAGGGTGATCTGCCGGGGTCCAGGAGCCTGGTGGAGCAGCTGCTGAGTGGGGAAGGGGGAGAAGAAAGTGGGGGCGAGAATGAGACCGATGGCCAGGTCAACCTGGGTTGTTTGCTCTACAAGGAGGGACAGTATGAAGCTGCGTGCTCCAAGTTTTCTGCAGCACTGCAGGCCTCAGGCTACCAGCCTGACCTTTCCTACAACCTGGCTTTGGCCTATTACAGCAGCCGACAGTATGCCTCAGCGCTGAAGCATATCGCTGAGATTATTGAGCGGGGCATCCGACAGCACCCTGAGCTAGGTGTGGGCATGACCACTGAGGGCTTTGATGTTCGCAGTGTTGGCAACACCTTAGTCCTGCATCAGACTGCTCTGGTGGAAGCCTTCAACCTTAAGGCAGCCATAGAATACCAACTGAGAAACTATGAGGTAGCCCAAGAAACCCTCACTGACATGCCACCCAGGGCAGAGGAAGAGTTGGACCCTGTGACCCTACACAACCAGGCACTAATGAACATGGATGCCAGGCCTACAGAAGGGTTTGAAAAGCTACAGTTTTTGCTCCAACAGAATCCCTTTCCTCCAGAGACTTTTGGCAACCTGTTGCTGCTCTACTGTAAATATGAGTATTTTGACCTAGCAGCAGATGTCCTGGCAGAAAATGCCCATTTGACGTATAAGTTTCTCACACCCTATCTCTATGAGTTCTTGGATGCCGTGATCACTTGCCAGACAGCTCCTGAAGAGGCTTTCATTAAGCTTGATGGGCTAGCAGGCATGTTGACTGAGCAGCTTCGGAGACTCACCAAGCAAGTACAGGAAGCAAGACACAATAGAGATGATGAAGCTATCAAAAAGGCAGTGAATGAATATGATGAAACCATGGAGAAGTATATTCCCGTGTTGATGGCTCAGGCAAAAATCTACTGGAACCTTGAAAATTACCCAATGGTGGAAAAGATCTTCCGCAAATCTGTGGAATTCTGTAACGACCATGATGTGTGGAAGTTGAATGTGGCTCATGTTCTGTTCATGCAAGAAAATAAATACAAAGAAGCCATTGGTTTCTATGAACCCATAGTCAAGAAGCATTATGATAACATCCTGAATGTCAGTGCTATTGTACTGGCTAATCTCTGTGTTTCCTATATTATGACAAGTCAAAATGAAGAAGCAGAGGAATTGATGAGGAAGATTGAAAAGGAGGAAGATCAGCTGTCTTATGATGACCCAAATAGGAAAATGTACCATCTCTGCATTGTGAATTTGGTGATAGGAACTCTTTATTGTGCCAAAGGAAACTATGAGTTTGGTATTTCTCGAGTTATCAAAAGCTTGGAGCCTTATAATAAAAAGCTGGGAACAGATACCTGGTATTATGCCAAAAGATGCTTCCTGTCCTTGTTAGAAAACATGTCAAAACACATGATAGTCATTCATGACAGTGTTATTCAAGAATGTGTCCAGTTTCTAGGACACTGTGAACTTTATGGCACAAACATACCTGCTGTTATTGAACAACCCCTGGAAGAAGAAAGAATGCATGTTGGGAAGAATACAGTCACAGATGAGTCCAGACAATTGAAAGCTTTGATTTATGAGATCATAGGATGGAATAAGTAGTTATGGCTGATAGTGGCTTTTTTCAAAATGGCTTTCTTACCTATCACACTTTTTTATCTGTATTTAGCCTTGACATCTTTATATTTGTCTTATTTTGAATTTTATCCACTTTATAATAGCAAGTTTATGTTTGAGCAACTTTTTCATTTAATACAGAAGATTAAGGACTATGCAGTGTAAGCTGCATCACTTCTGCTTTCTTCCTACTAGTGACAATCATCTGGTCTTGCCCTCAAGCAACAATTGCTAGATGACATCTTTGTATAAGAAAGAAACCCCAGATAGAGTTGATATTTCAGCTTTGGGCTGTCAAAAGGGTATGTCATGGACCAAAGCACTGTTAGTACGGGTATGTTTGCATTTGGTCACTGATATGTAAATGGCTGCTGGCCAACGGCTGGACCACTTCTTAATCAGCAAATAAAGCCATGTCTATTTTGCTATCTCAAGATAGATTGTGCTGTCTAATAAATCGAATTCTTAACTCTATTTCTCCAGTTTTTTAGTCCTTTAACTTTCTGGATTGCAACAAAGTCTAGTTTAGACCTTCTTTAAGCCGTTTTAGAAGTTCAAGTATAATGGGAATTTCTTTTCTTGGTTCTTTTCAGGTTATGAGGTTCGGTCAGTGACGTAATTTTTTTTCATAATTTGATTGATTTGTTGCTTCTTAAGTTTTATAATAAAAGTTTTTCTTCATGTTCTATTTTTTGTTTTACAGAAATGATTTTGCCTCCTTGTGGATACGACATATATTAAGTGTGGAAGCCTATTAATATTTTCAGTTTTTAAAAAACTGAAATTTTTAATTTTTACTTTTTAATTTTTTAGGAAAAAATAAGCACTGAACTGAGAATGAGAAGCCTAAAGGTATAAGTTCCATACCTTCTAATTTTAGGCTTTCAGAAATTCCTTTATTCTTTGGGGTTTCACAATAATTTGAACTATCAGAAGCCTTTACAATTGCTTTTGGCTGTAACATCTGATTTTGCATAAGCCATATAGAAAAAAGTTGCCTTTCTTTTTTTATGACCTAGATATATAAGCAAATCAGCCAGGAAATATATAATTGTATTTTATATTAATGTTTTCTAGGATTTTGGCTTACAGTAAATGTTAACCCCTACAGTCAGTGATTGTTGCTGTTGGATGTTATACTGATTATTAATAAGAAATTTGGATTTTTGCCTTTTTACCTGCAATTTTTGCTTACAACTCTAGCTATGAATATATAGAGAGTGGTCCCCCAGTCTCTGTTATGGTTGTGCATAAATTAATACTTTTATAGCTATTTAGAAATTGTATAACTCTCTTAACTTCCTCTTTTAGTTTTTGTACTAATGTTTGTTTTTGTTGGGGAAGAGGAGATTTGCTTTTAATCCTTCCCAAAAATGATGAACGACCCTTCCATTCAGTAGTTTGACAAGCTGTTATAATGTGTATTTTTTCCTCAATTATTCTTGAAATATTTAGAGCCTCTCCTGCTTCTAACATGAAGCCCTTTAGATGCCAGTCTGCCAGAAATCTGGAAACAGGAACAGGTGAAGTGAAGACGTAATGGAGATTTAGCTAATGATATACTTCACAATCCACTTTGGATACCCTTCATGTCCAAATCTCAGTAGTTAATCAAGTGTCTGCTGCCATTAACAGAACAGAAGTAATGGATAACAGAATGGAAATAAGAGATACTAAAACTATTTCCGTAACTAACTCACTAAATCAAATCATCAGTCCTTATATTCTTGTTTTATTTAATTCAAGGAGAAGAGGCCATGCACTTTCCAAAAGGTCAAAGCCACATAGAATAGGAAAGCAATCTCTGGTTTAAAGCTTTCTCTTGGAGTGTTTTCTCCCCATGCCTTCAAAGGGTCTACTTAAGAGACAGTGATGTTTACTGCTGCAGAATGTATCACAAGATAAGAAATGAAAAATCTATCTTTCTTACCACCCGCTTCTCTTTCCCTTTTTAATCTTTTCCCTTTTTTCAATTATAGGGACACTTTTCTCTGTTAGCTGGAATTTGAACCTCAACCAGGTATAAAAGATGCATAACAACCTTTTAGCAGTAAGTGTCAGGTGAGTGAGCACTATGATTATCAAGGTGACTTTTGAAACCTTTTAAAAATGCATTTTTGCAAAGCAAGATAATATGTATTGATAAAAAGTCACTCTCAGATTGGCAATGCCAGAAAAAAATTTAAGAGGACTCACCAAAAGTACTAGATCTATGTAATTTGTAGAATAGAGTGAACTTTTTATATATAGGTATTTGTGGTAACCTCCATCTTTTAAACTTTTTGAACTCAATAGAAAAACAGACTGAAATTTTAAAGACATGCAGTATTTGTATCATTTTGAATTCTGTAACATTGGGAATTAAATGTACTCAACTTTAGAGGACACTTGCCTTACTGTAATTTATAATCATTTTATATTGAAAAATAGGGCTAGACATTAGCCAGAAGGTAATAAATTTATTGGCCATAGGTATAGTGTTTAATATTCTCTTGGGGAGTGAGTCTTTACAAGGTGATTACTTTATACTTGATACCACTATTAATTGAGGTTCTTTTGGTTGTTTAATTAAATCAGCTCCTTTGGATTTGGGCCAAGATTGATCCACCACATACTAAAATCCTTTCTATAAACTCATCATGTGTATTTATTAGAAAAGGAATTGCTTCATAAGGAAAAATTATTAGAATATAGACTTATAAGTACATTTCTAATGTGAAAAATAAGCATTTATTAGTTTAAGTGAGACCTGCCAATAACTTGATTGCAAATATTAATATCATGTGAACATATAAAATGGGCCCAAGTCCTTGTTCAAAAGTGAAATTTGCACGTTTGTGAAATAAAACACATCAATATCAATGACTGAATACCCTAAGTCAAAATAGCACATGGCTAAAATTGTACTATGCAAACAGGACCCTAATAAAGTATGTGGGAAAGCATTTATTGCTGCTATTTTATTTTCAACTATTTCATTAGGAGAGTCAAATGCTTAAGATAAAGGGCACATGACTAAAAGTTTCACCAGTACTCATGGCATCTGCTATAAAACGTGTGTCCGTGGAGTACCCACAAACTCTCGAGATCTTAAGTCTCAACAGTAAATTACTGGCTAGTTTTTCTGATCAGAGTCTCTTCTGTGAAAACTCAACCTCTTAGTCCCAGTTCTTCCAAAATTTCCAAAACCATACACTATAGTCTATGTACTTCATATATGGAAAGGAGAATATATACTTTTGTGAATATAAAGTGTCTGTTCCATTTTTAAGTCATGAAGTACCATAGGAAGAGATGGTCACTCCCTAACATTGTAAAGCAAAAGAAAGCTTCAGGAATTGAACCATAACAGCAACACTTTGCTGTAAAATATTTAATTAGAAGGCAATACCACATACATATGCTAAGGAGTGCCATTATTTTGTATGTTTACTGGAAAAGGCAAAAATTTTTTCCGTAGTTAATACAATATTTTTGTTTCTAGAACTTTTGTTCTTGTACTGATTCATTACCATTAAACTGTTAAAATGCCAAAGAACAGAGGAAAGCTTTACATGATTTGACTAAGACGCTGCAAGTAGTTTCAGAAACTAAGGAGACTATTTTTCTGACAATGTATGTAAGACTTCTAATGAAATGATTGGTAAAATTATAAAATGATTCTGGAAATAATCATGTAAAATATAAAATGGGAAATCATAAATGTGATTTTTTTACATTTGTAGATATGACCTAAATAGGTTCTTTTAAATTACAAATTAAGGATTAAGATAAACATCTGGAATGTATCTGCAGCTAGAGTCTGAACAATGAGAGCTTAGACCAGTTCATCTCTTGAATCATAAAACTGAGGCTCAGAGAGATTAATATGACTTCCCCAGGATAATATGATAGAGCCAAATAGGATCCAGGCAAAGCCCAGATCAGAATTCAGGGCATCTTGCTCAATTCTTATGCTCTTTCCACTCTACCACATTTCTCTTAGACAGAGCAGGGACCCCTCTTAGGGGCCTACAGGGCCCTCCAAGTATGGAAATAAAGGAAAATCCTGAGTTCCTACAAGGGAAGTTCCAGGCACCTAGCTAGCCCTGAAAAGTAAATAAGCAACTTGATGAGCAAGAAGGTAGTAGTAACTTAAGACGATAGCCAAGGAAATTGGAATCACAGGATGTTTGGTTCCCCTATAGGAACTAGAGATAACATCTTAACATATGTCCCTGAATTGTTTTTCAGAAATCCAGAACCCCACCAAACAGATCTGCCTGCACATAGACCTCAGATAAGGGGGAACTGAGGACTGAACTCTTACTGCCATTCTTTATGGTCTAAATTTTTTTCTGAGGTGCCTGGAGGAACCCACACCCAGGAGCCAGAGCTTACATTCTTTTCTGTTGACCCCAGAATTTTTAAATAAACCTTCTTTTCCTTAACCAATTGCAGATCGGAAAACCTTTCAGTCTATCTGTGATTGGTAAGTCCCCACTTCAAGATATCCTGCCCTTTTAGGCCAAACCAGGGTATAAACTCTCCATGTATTGATTTACAATTTTGCCTGTAACATCTGCTTTCCTGAAATTTACCTCTGCCTTAAAAAAACCCTTGCTTGCAAACCATAAGGGAAGTCAGGACTTAAGCAAGAACTGCCTGATCCTCCTTGCTTGGCACTCTGCAAATAAATGTCCTCCTCTCTCCTGCTGCAAACCTCAGTGTGGATGTGTGGCCTTATTGTGCCAAGAAGGCAAATCCCAGTTCAGTTCCAGAACACCGTCTCAGGTATTTTTTGTTTTTATTTGTTTGTTTGCTTTCTTTACACATTTTTTCTATCAGTGCTAGGCATTTCTTTCCCCAGAGCTATGACTTTTGCCACTTCAGTTCCTGCTGATGATTTAATCGGTGATTTAATAGGCTTTTTCCAAAATACACTTAGTGAGAACATTCCAGGGCTGGCCTAAATTATGCTATGGCTTACAAAAGTATGTTGAGGGTTCCTGAGCAGGTGTGCTGTGCTGTTTGCAGCAGCACAGATTTAGCTGCAGTGCAATCTGGGCTGGGTGGAAAGATTATTGACTCACCTGTTGTTTCATCACCGCTTTGAAAAAAATCACCTTATATGATCCTTCTTCAAGTCAGTGATTTTCTTCTCTTCATTATAGTTTTCAGACACCAAACATGTAAAAATGGCCATCAGAAGGCTTGTCTACATCTTAAGTGCAAAGAGCTGTGACTCATCCAAAAATCCCAGCATAAAGCCAGCTGATTTCACAAGTATTTACAAAGTGTTACCAGAGACTTTTGAGGCCCCATAAGGCTTTACCTTTACTTGCAAAGTCCATTTGAGCTAAACTCCTAAACACCCTCTTCCAGGAGATTGATTGCTCATTTTAGCTTAGGTTTTGGGGAGGAAAAATTAAAAGCAAGCAATTGAGCCACGAGTAAGTCCCTGTTATTTACCTTCTTTTTTCTTTTTGTACTAATAATTCTCAGTCCACATTCTACATGAGAATCAGTGGGTAAACTTTTTAAAAAGTAAAGATGCCTTGGCTCTAACCCCTAAAGATTCTATTTCTGTTTATGGAGATGGGAGTGGGAGGAGGGATCAGGTTTTTTGTAAGTGCCCCAGGTAACTCTAATGTGTAGCCGAGGTTGAGAACCACTGTTCTATACACACACAGTAGTGACCATGTGGCTGCTCTATGTTGGCGTGAAGGTTGTGGTGCAACATGTTTGAGAATAAAATAACCCTGATGCTCAACCTAAAGAAATGATGAAAAATGAATAAATGGAACGAATCAAAAGATCTGAATTTTTTTTAGAGCCACTTAATCTAGGGTATTCCGATTCACTCAAATATAGCTTTTAAACCAGTGAAATTTCTTTAAAACACTTTTTTAAATCATGCATTCAATAATTCTTAAGAAATCTTTGGCTTTCATAGAAGGAATTTAAAAAATACTGAAGTAGCTAAAAGCTATACAATTTGATAATGGAAGCTAAGAAGGGTTTTCAAAATTTAAGAACATGAAAATACTCTTTTTGTTTTCAGAGACTCATAAATGTCATTTGCTGTTGTAGGAGAGGAAAAGTTTTCCACTGTCCTCTTATGGTTTTCAGCTAGGTTTGATGTAAGACAGATTAAACATGAGAAAGGCATACAAATTTTGTTTACACATACGTAGGAGCCCCCACAAGGACAATGAAGACCCAAAGAAGTGGCTAGGCCTAAGCACTTATATAGTAGTTTGAACAAAGGGTGGAAACTGTGGAAAAGTAACTAGGAAGATAAGTTAGTTTAACAAAGTTTGTACAGATTTCTCTCAGCCTCAACTCCCTGTCTCTGGTGATAAGCATGTTGTTTCTTTTGTACTGGTATAGGGAGGGTGTCTTTCACTTGGGAGTTTCATCTGCTTTTGGGAAGAAAAGGGGAAATTAGAGTGCCCTTCCTCTACCTACTGTTTCTCAAGTGCCTCTATTTCAAAATAATTAATATGCCAAGGCAGCATATTTTGGAGTGGCATGTCCTGAATTCCTTCACTGTCACCTCTACTTAGTTTATTAGTTTAGCTGTGCTAAAGTCAAAAGTGACTGTGCATTATCATAACCATGCTTACAAATGCTTTTGATTGACTTTGGATGCACCCAATTTGTTCTCCTAATATTTGAGCCATATTCATCTGTTCTTCCTATAAATCTGGATTCCTCCAAACCAAACTCCAGTCCCATGTATGCATTTATAGATGCACATACGTTTTTTTAAAATTTACATTGGAAATTAATAATACTCAATGGTTGTGTTGGTTTATTTATTTTGAGACAGGGTATCACTCTGTCATCCAAGCTGTAGTACAGTGGTGTGATCATGGCTCACTGCAGCCTTGACCTCCTGGGATCAAGCGATGCTCCCACTTCAGCCACCCGAGTAGCTGGTGCTACAGGTACACACCACCACACCTGGCTAATTTTTTTTTTCTTTTCGTGTAGATACAGGGTTTCACAAGTTAGCCAGGCTGGTCTTGAACTCCTGGGCTCAAGCTATCCATCTGCTTTGGCCTCCCAAAGTGCTGGGATTACAGGCATGAGCCACTGTGCCCAGCCTTATATTGGTTTATAATTCAGTATGAATTCTCCAGCTTCACTCTGCCCCCACCCCCAAACATTTGGTCTAAACTGATGGTTCTCAAAATGTTTTGACTGCCCAGTAGAATTATCTGAGAAGTTTTTAAACTCTCACGCTGTATTAGTCCACTCTTGCACTGCTATAAAAAATTAACTGAGACTGGGTAATTCATAAAGAAACCAGGTTTCATTGGCTCATGATTTCGCAGGCTGTACAGGAAAGGTGGCAGCATCTGCTTCTGGGGAGGCTCAGGGAGCTTTTACTCATGGTGGAAGGCAAAGTGGGAGCAGGCGTCTAACATGGCAGGAGCAGGACCAAAAGAGAGCGTGAGGGCGGAGGTGCTACTCACTTTTAATCAACCAGATCTTGTGAGAACTCACCGTCATGAGAACAGCACCAAAGGGATGGTGCTAACTATCATGAAGGATCCGCCCCCATGATCCAGTCACCTTCCACTATGTCCCACCTCCAACTCTGAGGACTGCAATTGAACATGACATTTGGGTGGGGACACAGGTAAAAAAAACCATGGGGACACAGATACAAACCATATCACATGCCCCAGGCTGCATCCCAAAACAACTAAAGAATTTCTGAGGGTGGAACCCAGGTATCTGTATTTTCCTGAGCTTTCAAAATGCAGCTAAGGTTGAGAATGGCTGTTCTAATTGATCAGTATAATTTCCCTCTCCATGATTGATTTAGGAATACGCATGTGATCCAATCCTTACCAAGACACAAGAAGTCTCCTGGAAGGCTGCTGGGAAAGCTTTCTTTACCCCTTTAAAAAAACAAAAGGATATAAGAAAAAGTCCCTCTTCTTCATCTAGCATTGTTGATCTGAATCTGGTGCCACCAGTTTGTGACCTTGATGGAGGGTCATGGTGACTTTGGGTGAAGGTGACTTTGAAGATTATCTAAGAAACAGAAAGAATTTGAGTCTTTGATGATCCTGGAGCCTGACCCACCTCTGAGTCTTCAGTAGAATGGAAATAATATCTTACTGTTTAAACTTGTTTGAGCCATATTTTTCTGCTTCTTGTCTCTAAAAGCACCCAGAAAACACTCACCATTGACAAAGATTTTCTCTTTCACAGAACTCTACTCAGGTTCCCCTGAACTTTTCAAGTAGGCCTTGACTTTTGGACTTACGTATTTGTTCCTACACTGTCCAATTTTTTTTTTTTTTTTTTTTTTTTGAGATGGAGTCTCAGTCACCCAGGCTGGAGTGCAGTGGCATGATCTCGGCTCACTGCAAGCTCTGCTTCCCAGATTCATGCCATTCTCCTGCCTCAGCCTCCCAAGTAGCTGGGAATACAGATGTCTGCCACCACACCCAGCTAATTTTTTGTATTTTTAGTAGAGACGGAGTCTCAATCTCCTGACCTCATGATCCACCTGCCTCGGCCTCCCAAAGTGCTGGGATTACAGGCATGAGCCACCGCGCCCGGCCTGCACTGTCCAATTTTAACAAGTATCCTTGGCTTAGTAGACTCCCTCTTCCTTCATATCTGATTACCCTCCAGATGTTATTGGGTCTCTCATTCTCCACCATTCCTCAGGTATGTCTGATCACCCCAGCCTGCTTTCAGCAAGAATCCTGTTATGTCAGTTTGGCCAGAATCCCCACTTAGCCCTAATGTTACCTGTTAGTACTTTTCCATCCATTGACCCCCACCCTGCTCCTTGGCTATAAATTCCCACTTGCCCATGCTATATGTGGAGTTAAGCCCAATCACTCTTCCCTACTGCAAAATCCCACTGGAGTGGTCCTGTATACCTATGGAGATAGTTCCCACATACACACCTTAAATAAAGGATGCCTCATCATCTAAAGTGTCATTGAATTTTTTTTTAGCACCATATATAGGCCATACATTTTGAGTATTGTTCATAGGGTGATGAATCTTTATGCATATTCCCAAACACTCTGGGAGTATGTCTTCCTTGACACCCGGCATCACTCCTCAAGTTCAGGTGAGTAGGACAAAATTGACCTTCGTAAAGATGTTACCCAAAACCTTGACTTCATTAGTATTAACCGCTCATCAAGTCTTTTGAAATTGCAACAGCTACTCATGAAATTGGATATGAATTCATTGGAGGAGGATCCACTTACATAGAAGTAAATAGAGAGTTAAATTCTTCCACTCAAAGAACTAAGTCTAAATCTTGCTTACTGCTTCTTGACAAAAACACAAGGTAAATACCAATGCATACAGCAACTCACAGAAAACCTATTCCCCAATTTTAGAATTTCCTCCACATTTGCAAAGGTGATTTCAGTAAAGTCTCAGTAATGATGAAAGAATGAAAATAATAGCAGCATTTATTCATGTATAGTGAACTTCAGCATTCAAGTGAGACAACCTAATCTATTCTCTGGTGAGAAATGCTAATCTATGTACAGCACTATTTCACCTTGGCCCTTTCCAGCTGTAAATCTGGTTAAAGGAAAGCTTCATAAAAAGTAAATACTTTAGTTCTTCCTGATAATCCCCCTCAGCATTGCATTCTACTTATCAGGCCCAACTTATTCTGAGTTGTTGGCTTATTTTGGTTCTCTAAAAGAAGGACGCTAGAAATTAAAATTCAAACCGGATGGTCCACATCACATCAGGGGATTGGGACAGTTGATTTACTCATATAATCTATTTAAACATCCACCAGGAGAAGTTCTAAGGCAGAATTTATTGCCTCCTCCTGCCATCTTTGGGCCTACAAAAAAACGAAGCAAAATCCTTCTATGAAATCTGAAACTGCAGTCACTGATTTCCTGGCTGATGTCATTTCCAAAGCACGACGTAGCCCTGTGATAGTCACAGCAGGAATCTGCCGCTCTATGGGGTTTCCATCTGTTTGCCATCAGAAAGAACCTCTTTGGGGAGCCATGGTAAATGCGGAGAACCCATTCTTCCCCATGGGTCCCAGAGTCTTATATTAGCTTTTCAGTCTTCAGGATCAGCTGCTGTTAGAATTGAATATGCTTAAACTTCTGCAGTAACTTTCATTTTCATCCATGTTTGGTTTATCATAGGCTACTTGGTAAAAATCTTCCATATGATTCTGAAACTCTTACGCAAATGTTACCAAAATGAAAATTTAGCCACTGCAATTCTCTCCTTAGGGAGAAGAGTTTTCTATGTAACTTTATGTAATGCACTTCTTATTTTAAAATGGCTTGCACTTGAAGCAAATCTTTCTGAGCTCTTTACGTCCAAAGTTGCTTAAAAGTGTAATATTTTGTGTTGAAAAACTGTTTATTCACTTCTTTTTAAAATTAAAATTTAAATTTTACAGATGGGGTCTCACTATGTTGCTTAGGCTGGTCTTGAACTCCTGGCCTCAAGTGAGACTTCCATCTTGACCTTTCTAAGTGCTGAAATTACAAGCACGTGCCACCATGCCCAACCTATTTATTCACTTCTTATTAAGAGTTAACAGAGATGATATAATAGGTTAGAGAAAAGAAAACAGATTACAATGACACGACGTTTCAAAACTGATCTTTTGTGGGTCAGCTTCAATACAGACAATTCACTGTAAATAATTGGGGTTTCACAGCAGTATCAAGTTATGACTAACTGGGAATTGTGTTGATCCAGCCATAAATGCATAATGGTCACTTTTTTTACTGAAGAAACAGGGCATGAATTAATTCCACAGGAATGTTTAATAAAGGAAACGATTTCATGAAGATCAGCCTTTTTCTCATCTCCATTCTTCCCTGCAGCTATTTCAGCCTTCACAGTGCCCGAACAAAAACAGACTCTATTCTGTTCCTCAAGAAATAATTTATTAAACATGTTTTTGTACATTGGCCTTTCTGTGTTTATGTGCCATTTCCTCAGAGAAGGCTGACTATGAGGATGAAATAGAAATAACATCACTTTTCAATATTCTTCAAGCCCCAATTCCTAGAAAATGACAAGGATACAAAGGTCTTTTTATTCATCCTGTCAAATGCCAGTTTGTTTCAATATGGTTTCCCTGAGTTCAGTATCAAATGAGGCACAGTCCCCAGTGGGCAGTAGAGAAAGACATTTTCCTCACCACACTGGGGAAAGGAAATATGAATACTAAACCAAATGACTGTCAAAGGATGGAAAGGAGATGAAGAAAGGCCTCAAGAAAGAGGATAAGGCGGAAGGGCAAGACCAGATGAAGAAAAGCAGTCAACAACTTGCCTTTAAAGGAATGATGAAATTATGACTACTGTATTTACATGACTTAAACATGAGGTGCTACCTCAGTGTTTTGTAAAGCACGTTACACACATGCAATAATTAATGGAGAAGAATTTGGCACACAGATGAACATTTTTCAAGAGTCATGTATTTATTTTATCGTGTATGGTTTATGTACCCGTTCCCACACATATGCATATACATATATACCTAACACATCAAACCTGAAATTTCATGGATTCTATTGCTTAGGATGAAGTTAAAATAAAAATCGTTTTATTGAAGGAGAAATATTAAATAATACACATAGTACTAGGCTATGGCAAGAAGCATGACAGTGATATTTGAATGACTGAAGTTTAAGACATCTTGGTAAAGGCAAATGAAAGAGTTTCACGTGAGAGTGTGGGAAGAACCCTACTCTCCACTGATCAAAAGTGTAATTTTTATTTACTATTGATTCAGTATTTTCAAAAAGCTAGCTTTATATTTTTAGTCAGATATTTTCACCACCTATGGTGAAAATTTCCTCAGGAGAATGTTGCCTAACAAATTTGTGGGAAAACGATTGTAAACTTCCTAGGACTGTGTTTTCTTGTCTGAAGAGTTGAAACTTTATAAACTACATATATATTTTTTCACATTTCCTCACCGCTTTAATGTGTTCTGATATTAGGATTTTCCCCCCATTTCTCACAAACCTAACAAGTTCTGACTTTTTGGTGGACGACAAATCCTACCAGCAGAGGGGGCCTTATTCTGCTTGGAAAGTCCTCGAAGCTCAAGGATATTTGCCGGAAACAGGATCACTCCTCCATTTGTTTGCTGAACACCACCTCCTTTTACTCTGAGTTAATCATTTTACAGTGTCGGCACCAGCCTGTGGATCCGTCTGACAGCGGATGTGTTGTCACAGTGCAGTCTGAGATCCAGCCTTCAGCTTTTGTAAGAATCCAGTTAGCCACTGCAGAAAAACATCTTGTTAAAATTGTGAGTGTTCTGATCATTACCACATTTTTCATTATGTGTGTGGTAATCCTGGGCTGACTAGGCTGGGATCCAATTGTGTTCATTTTGAGTTGGATTCAGAATTTTAGAGTTGGAAGGATTTTTAAAAGCATCTGTTCCAACTCCCTCATGCCACAAAGTATAGACACTCAAAGAACTTATGTCCCACAGAAAGTTACTAGTGTGGAAATAGATTGTTCGGCTTACGTGAAAAAGTCCTTCACAGCCCGCTTTAGTCCTGACTGCACCTAGGGGCTGTGCAACTTTGGGCAGGTCATTTAACCTCTGAGACTCTGTTTTCTCTTCTATAAAATAAGTAACCGCTAAAATCACTTCAGTTCTATTCTATTGGGCTCACTGCCTCTAAATGACTTAGCTTTTAGAGGTAGATGGAGTACTAAGGTTGTAGAATTATGAATGATTTGTCTTTTATTGAAAAAAGTTTATAACTATTGCATAATCTTTATCATCTATTTGCAGGCAATTCTAAGGCCTCTTCTTGGCTTTATTGTTCCTTCCTGTTCTTTAAATTTCCAAATGATTTTTACCTTTATGAGCATAGAAGGCATTAAAATTTGACTATACTAGAACAAAAATTTATAATTCCAGCATGAATGCAACAGTCAAAACATTAATCCAGGACAGTAAGAGAATGTGGAAAAGTGAAAGCAGTTGGAGTATTAAGGTTGTAGCATTGTGAATGATTTGTCTTTTTTTAAAAAAGTTTATAAATGCAAAATAAACATAGTTCAAAAGGATGAAAAAGTCCATGTAAAAAGCAATGCAGAGGTGAAGGATCGCAGCCAGCCAGATATTTTAGGGGGTGGAGCCAAAGCAATCAGCAGCTCTGTGAGCGCCAGCGCTCCCCGCCAGACCCCACTCCTGGCGTGTGCCTCAGCCTTGCAATAAAGCTTCCCCTTCTTCAGGATATTGAATTGGGGTTCAGGGAAAGCCAGACATCATGTAATCAGTTTGAAATTACAGCGTATATCTAATAAAAGCCCACAAAGCTTGCCAAAAAAAATTTTTTTTTCCTGAATCTCTTAAAGAGCAATGTGTTTGTTAAGAAAGAGGGAGATGGGAAAGAAATCATGTATAAGAGAAACCTTTTCACAGAACCAACGCAACTTCAGACCCGACACACATACTGGCAGATAGCTTAAAATAGGAACCCCATCACCTTAGAAAGAGTCAGAGAATCAGAGTCTGCACCTCAGAGTGAGGAGAGCCCTGTTCAGCCTGGATCCCAGGAAGGTCCACCCCATCTCTTTTCCTTCTGTTGACATAGCTGCTCTGCGGAGAGGACAAAGGTCTTTCCCGCTAAGTAAAATTAATGCATTAGAGTGTTTTGATGATATACCCTACACATTTGTATTGATTCTATTAGAGACACAGGCCCCACTTCATTGGATGTGGGACCTGTGCAGTCACACAAGGCTCCACACATAGGAGGATCCTCTTTGTGCTTGGTTCAATCTCTGCTGTCACTGTTTTGAAATTCTTAATAATTTGTGAACAAGGGACCTCACATTTATATTTTGCGCTGGGCTTTGAAAACTATGTAGCTGGTCTTGGCTGGGCGTTTTTTGTGAGGCTGTTCACATTGCTACATAGACTTCTTACATTACTGCTCTGTGATTAACCCTTTCAACATGCTTAGCCTGTTGGCCTGCTGTGGGCAACATGTGGCTTGCTGTGAGTTGGGTCTGTGTCTTCCCATGTGTTCTGTAGTGCAGAGTGTGGGCCCCTTCCATGCAGATTAGTCCTTTCACCTCTTGTAAGTTCCAGGTCAGCACCTGTGTCTTACACAGACAATCCAGCAGGTTCTTTGTCTCTTCCCCAAATGTCCAGAGCTTCATGCTCTTTTTACCACGGGTGCTGTAAGAACACACCACCCTTTTAGAATCAACATTAAAGGTAGTTGAGTTCTTCTGAAAACTTTGCCTAGGCAAACATTGGTGTAAATCTGTGCTACTTTGAGCATGCCACATTTACCCTCATAGGACTTGTATATGGCAGACGATGAAGAGACCTCTGGTGGTGTACTTCCTCTTGCTCAAACATCTGTTGATTTTTAACGTTTGATTTTCTGCAGATCAGGGTCTGCTTTAAGATTTGAAAGTGGCTCCTTTGAATGAGTAAAATACAATTTAACTACAGGTCTGTAGCATTTCTATAGCCAAAACCCCATGGGCTACACAGCAGGAGCTGGGGCCCTACTCTAGCCCCATACACAAAAGGCCCAAAGGAGAATCAGAATGGCCCTTGGGTAATATAGCTCCTTTAATATTCTAGCAATAATTTTCTTCTCCCCTGCTCCCCTCCCAGAGCAGAACAGGAAAGAAACCAAACATTGTCCTATACAAAAATGGGGCCTAATGCCCTAAGGGGGAAAGAAGAAGAGAGAAGAGGAAAAGCACCTTGTAAATTTGGGAAATACTTCTCAATATCAATTTAAACTCTATCATCCCTGGGCCTGGCGCAGTGGCTCACGTCTGTAATCCCAGCACTTTGGGAGGCCAAGGAGGGCAGATCACTTGAGGCCAGGAGTTTAAGACCAGCCTGGCCAACATGGTGAAACCTTGTCTCTACTAAAAATACAAAAATTAGCCAGGAGTGGTGGTGGGTGCCTGTGATCCCAGCTACCCAGGAGGCTGAGGCAGGAGAATCACTTGAACCTGGGAAGCAGAGGTTGCAGTGAGCTGAGATCCTGACCATGTACTCCAGCCTGGGCAACAGAGCGACACTGTCTCAAAATAAATAAATAAATAATAAACTGTATCATCCCTGAAAATGAATGTGGCCATTGGATGAGACTGGCAGACACAGCATAAGAGGTGAAGGGATGAGCACGCCTATAGCTCACCCTGTTAGAAATATTGAAAAATGAATCTGACCACTAGACTTCAGACCCACCCTTCTCCATGCAACAAGAAGTACCCTCCACCCCCCGACCACCCCGCACCTTATTGTTTCGTGAGGTTTAAGTAGGAACAGCCATCACTAACCATTTCGTTGAAGTCCCGGATGGTTTCTGCAGACAAAATGACTAGGGGTATTTGGGAGTGGAGTTTTCCTGAAAGAAGTGGGTGTGTGTACCTGAGGGTTGATGGGCTAGTTGTGACCTAGATTGGGAGTAGGAATCCACAAAGGGTCTTCTTCCTGTGAGCAGGCTTATATCTTTAAAATGCATCCCCTTTGACATTCAGGTCAAAGTCCTAATTAGCAGGGGTCTTGACTTTTCCTCTGCTATATAGGTTTTTCCAAACCACATGACCTTGGATGGACTGAAGGGACAGAGTGTCAATCTTTGGTCCAGGAGAGGGACATCACCTTATCAAGTGGACCTGGACTCAGAGAGGTCAAGACAGAAAGTAGAATGAGGCTATCTCCTTTCTCAGTGAGTGAGAGTTAGCTGCCCTCTGAAAAAGGAAAAGGCTGAGACTGGACATTGAGGTAACTGAAAGAAGCTGGGCTCCTATTGTGGCCTAGCAGGGGCACTGCACTTCTTGTGTTCACCTTCAAAAGGAATTCTGTGGAAGGGGTATTCTGTATCAAATCACCACCCAATTTCTAAAACACCAAAGACCCAGACAGCCTTAATGTTTCCCTCAGTGTAACTAAACTTCAGGCAGGCTTCTTCCTGACTTGAGGCTCTGACCTCTCTTTTCTTAGAGCTTTTTTTCTTTTTTTTTTTTTTGTTTTGAAACAGGGTCTTGATTTGTCATCCAGGCCGGAGTGCAGTGGTGCTACCATAACTCACTGTAGCCTTGACCTCCTGGGCTCAAGTGATCCTCCTACTTCAGCCTCTGGAGTAGCTGGGACCACAGGAGTGTACCAGCATGACTGGCTATTTATTTTTTATTTTTTAAAATGGAGTCTCACTATGTTGCCCAGGCTGTATTTTCTTTAGGAAACTTTTAATTGTAAATTTATTCTCTGCTCCTTTGAGATATATGTAAATCTTTTAAAACGTCCCTTGCCAGTTTTACTACCCAGAAATGTGTTTCTCAATGATCTAGGATCAATGTCCTTGAAATATAATCATCAAAGAAGATAGCTTTGAGCCTCATAACATATCCTGCGGAATGACAGGAGCCTAACTTCAGTGGGTGCCTTGCTCCAAGTTGTAAAACTACCACCTGTCATAAAGATATGAGCAGTTTGCTTTCCTTTGGGTAAAGCCAATTAGCAAACACAGCCCACACATCTCCCTCTCACTCCAGCATTCAAAAACACCCTGTTTTCCAGTGAAGTTGAATTCAGACTAAGTTCTGGCCTCTCTCCCCTATTGCAGTAGCCTTGAATAAAGTCTTTCTTGCCTGTTTAAATTTTGTGGGCACCATTTTTGCTTTAACATCATCAATGTAATTAAACTCAACTAAAATGTATTGTGTCCCTATAAACCCTGGTTGCTTTGCAGCATGAAAAGATTCATGATTAAACTGCAAGAGCCAAAATACCTCTTGGTTTGTGCATCTTCCTGGGGGATCCTGGGACAGTGAGTTACAGTTGACACAGGAAGGAGGGATGTCACCACTATCATAACTGAAACATTGTCAGGGAGCAGCAAGAGGCTGGCTGGAGCTGGGCTGAGATAGAGCACCTGCCTCACCCCAGGCACAACTCTAAGCACTTTGCAAATAATTCCTCATTTAATTCTTACAACAACTTTGTGAAACAGATTTTATTAGTAGCCCCATGTTTCCAGGTAAGGTACACCTCTGACACCACAGACATTTGGTAAGCATAGAGCACTGGCACTTTGGTTCCAGGATTTGTGTTTTAACCACTAGCTTATATTTCTAAATTCTGCAGCTAGAACCAAAAAGCACAAAATCCCAAGGCATGATGGCGGGCCCACGGAGACCTGATCAGGTAACCAGGTACATGTCAGATAAGTCTCTATGTCTCTACCAGAGAGCAGTTCCCTATTTCAGGACTAAAGCAGCCCACAACGGGGCTACCATAGCATCCACCCGTGATGTCCCCTGTCTCACACAATAGGACAATTCTGCATCTCACCAATTCCTAAGGTCAGAGGGGGTTTCTTCATAAAAAGCTATGTAGGTTCTTTCTATAAATCTGCCTTCACACAACCACAAGCCTGGCAGTTCTAGGAAAAAAGGCTGTTTTTCTGCAAAGGGTGTACAAAGGTGACAGTGTCTGAGAACAATTGAACAGTATCGAAGCTGCTTCCTCCAGGCAGTTCTGAGGTGACCTTGACTAATCTCTGCAGTACATGCTGAAACTGAAATAGCCTTGACTGCCATCAAGGGCAAACTATATTCTGTACTTGGTAAGCTGAGTACCTTTTCCCCCTGCCACTTGCTCCCTTACAACTTACTTTCCTCCCTTGCTGCTTCAAAAAGTGTGGGAGAAGCCCTTTCATAGAGCAAGCTGATGCTTGCACAAAGGAAAGAGAAGTAAAGTTGCTTTTGCACCTCAACTACACAAAAACGAATCCCTTTACTAGGTCCCCAAGGCCCCCAGTGTAGCCCCTGGACGTCTCTGCCCGGATAGCTGTAGGCTGGGGCACCAGGCTCACCATTTCATTCCCTGAACCTTCCTTTTTCCATCTGTGAAAAGAGAATCTCAATATCTTGCTTAGTACTCTCTAGGGCTGTTATGAGGCTCAAATGAGATAATGTATGTAAAGCACTTTGTAAACTGTAAAATGCTTTACAAATGTAAGGGATTATTATAAACCACAATACAGTGATGTTTTATGCTTTTATAAAACTACTGGTTGGAACTGCTGTAAGGGGAATCCCTCTGGTGATTTTTATTTTGGAAACAGGAGGACTTGGGTTTGTCTCCTTGCCAGGAATTGGATTCCTGGCAGCAGCTGTTTATTCCATTTCACTCCGCAACACACATATGGCCACAGCACGCCTCCTGCAGAGCTGACAATATGTACTACTGTGTTTGAGCACATCCAAGGAAAGCGTCCTTTCTCCACCCTTACTATTTCTAACTTGCCAAGTCTAACACCTAGGAAACACAGACTTTCAAATCGCATTTCACCACAGCAGTGTTTGTTTTCTTAGATGAGGTTTTTCCTCCTTAGCAACCAGAATTTTGCAAACTCTCACCACAAAAACAGTCTTCTCTTGAGCAGATTGAAAAAATTGGATGTTGCTCTTTTCAACCTTTGCCATGATTAAAATGAAAATGATATTAATATTTGTCCTGAGACGGAGCTTGGACCAGCTGAAAAGGATTAAGGTGCTAACACTTTCTTTTTTTCCTTGTACCTGCAGTGCACAGACAGACTGGACCAGCGTTGGGTGACGGTGCTCAAGCTTTCTGCTGCAATGGAATGGAGTGCACTGATGCTCTGCACGAATACCTGCACAGGGCAGCGTTATAGATAACCACTCACTGCTCCCTGAGGGATTTGAGATCATTCGATGTCTAAGAACTACTACTGGCTTGTAAATGTCAAGATAAATTATGAACATTTGCAGAAAAGTAACTGTTTGACTAATTTCCTGTTCCACGGAGCAAACACACTGCCCTATGTATTTAGAATCTGGTGCTGACAGCCAGGCCATGGCAAACTTCAAGGTTATAGGATCATAAATGGGATTAGATAAGCCAGACAGTGTGGCTCAGACTCCAGCACTTTAAAAATATTATTAAAACCCCAGAAAAGGCAAACAATTTTGAAGGGAAAGTAAGATGTAACAGACTCCCACTAAGAGAGAAAAGAATCTTGGATACGATACTGGAAACTTGGTAACCCTTTCCCCCACCCACCCCCCGCCCCCGGAGCACTTCTAGAGTGCATGTTAGTTAGAATCAATCAACATTTTAGGACATAAGACATAATGCAACAAGTCATGCTTTATAGCTCAGAAAGATTTTTCTATTTGGTTTGATCCACGGCAAAAAAAAAAAAAAAGTTTAAGGAAAGAACAAAGAAAACTTATTGAGAAGACCAAAATCAACAGTAAGAAGTTGCAGTTCCAGAGAGCAGAACTCAGTGCCCCACCTGAAAGCCTTTGAGTTTAAAATTGTTTCTTTTTAATTGACCAGATTAATTATTTCCACCTTGCTGCTTGGCAGGAAGGGTCACTATTCCTTTTTACAGCATTAATGAACTCATTCACTTTTTTTTCCATGTAATTAAGACTGTGAGTTGCAGATCACATTCTTAAATCGGCTTAGTGTACAGCCAATTCAGTCTTTATTAAACAAAATATATGACATCAGGTATTTCTCACTGAAAAAGAGTTTTGAGTTTCTACTGAGTTTTCCTCCAGTTGAGAGAGGAGAGTGGTGACTTTGTTCTTTTTATTTTTTTGGAGAAGAAACACAGACCTGTAAAGGTTATAGCATCCAGGGTGGTGTTTCATTCTTAATATACTCAAAGTCTGGAGATTTAAAGGGCAGCTGATGGATTCATGTTCAGGTATTTCTATTGCCACCAAAATTCTGACCAGGTCATTTCATGAGCTATTTGAAAAGAAATAACTTTGGGTATGCTATTAAGTTAGTTATGTGAAATATATTGCCCTCTTCTGTTAGCTTTATTTCTAGGCCATTTAGGAAACCCTAGGAACATTAAGAGTGTCTCAGTGCATTGACTACAGTAGCTGAACACAGTACAGAAGGCAGTTTGCGGTGTCTACAGTCCTCAAGAGGGCAGACTTTAAGGCAACACAAATTATCTCCCAAAGCATTTTATTTCATTCAGGACTTCTGGATCTCAAGTTGATTCTCAGAGGAACTCAATTTAGAAGTAAAGGGTAAGGTGCTTTAATCTTTCCAGGACCTGAATGAGATTTCCTCCATTAAATTGAGTCTGGTGGAGCACCTGATCAAGAGAGAAACTGATGGGCAGACATCAAGAAATTGATGGACAGACATCTTAATGCTGGTACTCTTTGCCACTAGCAAAAGACAAGCAACACACATTTAGAATATTAGGAATACTAGTGCATTGTTTGTACATATGAAAAACTTGTGAGAAATCCATTGCATTGTCTGAATACAATGGGATTGGGATCAAAGGTACAACAACCGGTGTTTTTCCTTTTATTACTCCACTTCTTAGTAGAAATTGAATCTTCTAGTCACAGGTAATAACTCTGTGACAAAAATACTCAAGTATGTAACATAACTTAGTTCCTAATTTTTTTAATGGAACCTATATTTGGCAATCTTCTGTCCCACAGTTGTAAAACTTGATGGTGTTCTTATTTTGTCTACTGAGATTTCAGGTGCTTAACTGCTGTATTTCCTTCCAACCCAAAATTCAAGTGTAGTAATGATATCCATGTGCTTCAAAAAAGGTATGTTGGCCTGTGGTTATGTTTTAAATAGGTGCCTAAACACACATACTCACATAGGGTCACGGAGTCACCTGGAATGGCATTTTGTCTTGGTCTCATGCACAGCAGACTGCATCCTGAAAAAAACATTCAAAGCTAATTGCAGCATGGCTTAATGTAACTCTGTCTTTTGCATTAAAAAAAAGATAGTGTAAATGCTTCTTACCCATTGTTGTGATGGCTTGAAACAGTGTGCAGTCTTTATACAAACAGGCTATTTCAAATCCATGTTATAGGCATGTGTGGGGATGGCAGTAATGAGAAGCAAAACATATCAATTTCAAGGAGTTGGCATCTTTATGCATGCTGTTAGAGTCCTCTTTGTGGCTTGTACCCAAATTGTTTTGTGCTGGATACAGCTGAAGCCTGGGTCTCTGGAAAGCATCGTGATTAAAGGGAAATGTACTCAGAGAAATAAGGCTTTCAACTTCTAGGAAACTAACCAAACTAGGGAACCACCTCAATGTATTACCAGTTTTCGCTGGGCCAATTTCACCACAGGGACACAGTCATTTTCAATGACAGTGAGTCCATCTCTCTGCCCCTCCAGGAATGCAATGCCAAGAAGCAAAAACATCTGTCTTGGGGAAATCTTTGGGCATCATAAAAGTTCCCTGCTCTCCCTTCAACCAGATTTTCCTCCTGCGCTGGCACGGAGGGCTGCCAGACACAGTACTTGGGGAAGCCCGCACACTATTATGGCCAGCTTGGCTACCCTCCGTTCTGGGCTAGGTCCTCTGGAGTCTCGTTTTCAGCAATACCTCCCCTCTGTGCCTTCCTCCCTCCCTTTCCCACAATTAACTTACCTCCTTCCAGGTTGAAGTCTGGATCAGGACTTTTGAGGACACAAAGGGGAGAAAAATAGGAATGATGTCTGGATTAGGTCTTAAGAGTTTATTCCACTGTATGAAATACTCCATACACCGTTTAAGAATAATAACCAAGAGCGATGTATCTGGTGATTGCAATGCTGGGTTTTGGTTGTCTGATGTTTGGTATAAATGCTATTTTATGGACAGAAATACTGATATTTTTATTGGTGTAATAATGTTATTTTGGTCATCAGTTAACTTGGTTCTCCCTTTCCAATTCTGCACCATCTGTCTTCTACCTATCTCCCACCCCAGTCACTGATACCCTCACCACAAGCCCCTTCAGCCCCTCTTTACTACTCAGCTTTTGTAACTCCTTGGCTTCCCTACCCCAAAACCCAATGGCTTAGCTGAATTTGGTGGGAGGAGCCAGATCTCCCTGCCTGGGAAGGGGAAGGGGAAGGGTAGATCCCAGCTGGGCACATCCCTCCTGGTCATCTGGAGAGATCACACTGCTGCAGCTGGAAGTTACTGGCCAGATTCGGGAGTGGTGCAGATGTGGTGGGCCAGAGAGCTCCACTCAAGCGAGCCACAGTGGCAGAAAGGGCTGAAGTCCTGCTGGGCCACCAACTTCAAAGGCAGCCGCTCCAAGAGAGGCACAGACCAAGGTGGGGGCAGTGACTGAAGGGACAGCAAATTCCATCATTTATAAATTTCCCAGTCTATGGTATTCTGTTACAGCAGCACAAATGGACTAGGACAGTGGGGGAAGTATAATTTTCTCCCAGGGAGGAACAGCAAATATTTTGAATAATAATATAATCTATCATGAGCCCCATTATCAAACAAACATATAAAATGAAAAGTCTGGCAGAATGAGAAAAGTTGCAAACATTTGTCATTATCAGGGAGAGAAAGCTTGACATTTCTTTGACAAATATAATTTATCAATATAATTCCCTCTGTAACAAAAAACAATCTAGAGCCACATGGTGGAGCTCAGCAGTTTGGTGGTGGATACAGTGTGGACCAGAAAGAAGAGTGCAGCTGAGAAAGAAGAAACATCACAGATCTAATGGGGCCAGTGCCAAGGGGCAGGCAGCTTTGGGAGCCAGGATGTCTTTGACCCTGACCTGTTGGTTACGTAATTTCTATTGACCTCACTTATACTCAGCCTGTAACCTAGCACAGCAATCTCCTTTCAAGATCACATTGAAAAGGCTGAAAGGTCTCTGCCCATTCGCTTGAGCCTCAACCAGAAGACAGAGAGAACTGGCTCATCATTGGACAGATGTTTCCACACTTGCTGGATAGTATTTAGTGTTGTCTATCCAGGAGCCAGTCTGAATTGTTTGCCTCTTCCTTTAAGGAAGAACCCACTGCTTATGACCACAAAACTTTTGGCTTTGCCTAGACACAAATTTGAGTTCTGGTAAGACCCTGGTAGCTCAACTGTAGGTTCCCACACAGACTCAATGATCCCTGGAATGCAACGT
>NW_012104254.1:1276813-1286665 GCF_000951045.1 Mandrillus leucophaeus
ATTTCAAATCCATGTTATAGGCATGTGTGGGGATGGCAGTAATGAGAAGCAAAACATATCAATTTCAAGGAGTTGGCATCTTTATGCATGCTGTTAGAGTCCTCTTTGTGGCTTGTACCCAAATTGTTTTGTGCTGGATACAGCTGAAGCCTGGGTCTCTGGAAAGCATCGTGATTAAAGGGAAATGTACTCAGAGAAATAAGGCTTTCAACTTCTAGGAAACTAACCAAACTAGGGAACCACCTCAATGTATTACCAGTTTTCGCTGGGCCAATTTCACCACAGGGACACAGTCATTTTCAATGACAGTGAGTCCATCTCTCTGCCCCTCCAGGAATGCAATGCCAAGAAGCAAAAACATCTGTCTTGGGGAAATCTTTGGGCATCATAAAAGTTCCCTGCTCTCCCTTCAACCAGATTTTCCTCCTGCGCTGGCACGGAGGGCTGCCAGACACAGTACTTGGGGAAGCCCGCACACTATTATGGCCAGCTTGGCTACCCTCCGTTCTGGGCTAGGTCCTCTGGAGTCTCGTTTTCAGCAATACCTCCCCTCTGTGCCTTCCTCCCTCCCTTTCCCACAATTAACTTACCTCCTTCCAGGTTGAAGTCTGGATCAGGACTTTTGAGGACACAAAGGGGAGAAAAATAGGAATGATGTCTGGATTAGGTCTTAAGAGTTTATTCCACTGTATGAAATACTCCATACACCGTTTAAGAATAATAACCAAGAGCGATGTATCTGGTGATTGCAATGCTGGGTTTTGGTTGTCTGATGTTTGGTATAAATGCTATTTTATGGACAGAAATACTGATATTTTTATTGGTGTAATAATGTTATTTTGGTCATCAGTTAACTTGGTTCTCCCTTTCCAATTCTGCACCATCTGTCTTCTACCTATCTCCCACCCCAGTCACTGATACCCTCACCACAAGCCCCTTCAGCCCCTCTTTACTACTCAGCTTTTGTAACTCCTTGGCTTCCCTACCCCAAAACCCAATGGCTTAGCTGAATTTGGTGGGAGGAGCCAGATCTCCCTGCCTGGGAAGGGGAAGGGGAAGGGTAGATCCCAGCTGGGCACATCCCTCCTGGTCATCTGGAGAGATCACACTGCTGCAGCTGGAAGTTACTGGCCAGATTCGGGAGTGGTGCAGATGTGGTGGGCCAGAGAGCTCCACTCAAGCGAGCCACAGTGGCAGAAAGGGCTGAAGTCCTGCTGGGCCACCAACTTCAAAGGCAGCCGCTCCAAGAGAGGCACAGACCAAGGTGGGGGCAGTGACTGAAGGGACAGCAAATTCCATCATTTATAAATTTCCCAGTCTATGGTATTCTGTTACAGCAGCACAAATGGACTAGGACAGTGGGGGAAGTATAATTTTCTCCCAGGGAGGAACAGCAAATATTTTGAATAATAATATAATCTATCATGAGCCCCATTATCAAACAAACATATAAAATGAAAAGTCTGGCAGAATGAGAAAAGTTGCAAACATTTGTCATTATCAGGGAGAGAAAGCTTGACATTTCTTTGACAAATATAATTTATCAATATAATTCCCTCTGTAACAAAAAACAATCTAGAGCCACATGGTGGAGCTCAGCAGTTTGGTGGTGGATACAGTGTGGACCAGAAAGAAGAGTGCAGCTGAGAAAGAAGAAACATCACAGATCTAATGGGGCCAGTGCCAAGGGGCAGGCAGCTTTGGGAGCCAGGATGTCTTTGACCCTGACCTGTTGGTTACGTAATTTCTATTGACCTCACTTATACTCAGCCTGTAACCTAGCACAGCAATCTCCTTTCAAGATCACATTGAAAAGGCTGAAAGGTCTCTGCCCATTCGCTTGAGCCTCAACCAGAAGACAGAGAGAACTGGCTCATCATTGGACAGATGTTTCCACACTTGCTGGATAGTATTTAGTGTTGTCTATCCAGGAGCCAGTCTGAATTGTTTGCCTCTTCCTTTAAGGAAGAACCCACTGCTTATGACCACAAAACTTTTGGCTTTGCCTAGACACAAATTTGAGTTCTGGTAAGACCCTGGTAGCTCAACTGTAGGTTCCCACACAGACTCAATGATCCCTGGAATGCAACGTGAGTAAGTGGCAGAGGGGCACAGCAGTTCTCAGTTATGACCCTCTGGACCCTCACACCCAGAAACACTTAACTCTGAGCTGCATGCCTACTAGCAAGGGGTGGGTCCTGGTGGTCAGCTACTTGCACAACAGGCTGTAATAGAGCTGTGTAAGCGAGCAGGCCTGGGCTGGCAGGCCCTTGGTGGCTCTCTGCTCTATCCCATCTGAAATGTGAGGATGATTAATTGGAAACATCTCTATTAGAAACTCACCTTCTTGCCATGTCTGACTATTCCTTTGAATGCATTAACCCCACCTCCATGTATCCCAGATCCTTTATGGAAGTAACTGGTTTTGAGAAGAAGGTGTAAAGCTGCCCTAAGCAAAGATGAAGCTTGGTGAAATGTATGTGTAATAAGTAACCAGATTATCCGAGAATGGTTTCAAGGTGAAACTGTCTCCAAGGCTGATAGACTGTGCCCCCTCCAGACTAGGGGACAGTCAGTGACAGATATGCAGCTATATCAGCTAATCTGAAGCAGTGGGACAATCATCAGAATCCACTATTATTTTTAAAATATTTATCTGCTCAGTACCCTCCACTCCAAACACACCTGTCTTCTCAAAGGAGTTCAACTCCACTAGCCGCAGGGATGGGAACATATGACACAGTTTGGGACAATCATAGGACCTCATATGCTTGGCTCTAAAAGGTGGGTGACTATCCATCCAGGACTGAATGGAATTCTCTGTTTAAGTGGCAACTTGCCTCTTGTCCCTGACAAGACAGTTCAGTGGCATGGGCAGTCACTGAATTCAAGTGTGGCTGATCTACTTGTTTATCATTTGCGTGTTTGTCTTGACAGTGTGCTGGAACCCACTGCTTATGACCACAAACCCCTAAACCTTGCCATTTCCCTCCAGTTATGAAGCACATTCTATAGCCTTGTTGTCCGAATCCATGTACCTTGCAGTCCATCGTTCTTCTCGGAAGCCACTGGATATCTTGGCCCTGACCATTTACCATTTGAAAGGCAAGGGCCACGGGAAGTGCTAGCTCAGCTCATCCATCCAGACAGCCCTCAGCCACTTCTACCTTCCAGCAACAGGGAGGAAGTGGGCTTATGCCTCTCATGAGTCTTCGGAGAGATATTCAGTCTTTCCAGCTATCCCTGAAGAAGCAAGGAGTAATCATGTTCTTAGATGTTCCCTCAAGTCTATCTGGGTATTTTCTCCTGATAGCGCTCTCCAGGTTGAACCCCAAGTGAAAGAAGAGTTAAGAACACTCAGGTCTGACCTTTTGCCTTTCTTCCTCCTTCCTGCCCAGAAAGGCTTCCTACTTCCCCTTCCTCTTTAATCAGAACCGTGCCTAGGTAATGTCCTCCTTCTCTACATAGCACTTGCCTTTCTCCCCTTCCCCTTCCCTGGGTAAGTGATACTGGAATGGCTGCAGAGAAAGAAAGTGAATTTCCAAGATGAGAAACCAATTGGAAAGTGTCTTCAAAATAGTGTCCTCTATGGCCGGGCGCAGTGGCTCACGCCTGTAATCCCAGCACTTTGGGAGGCTGAGGCAGGTGGATCACGAGGTCAGGAGTTCAAGACCAGCCTGGCTAAGATGTTGAAACCCCGTCTCTAGTAAAAATGCAAAATTTAACTGGGCGTGGTGGCAGGTGCCTGTAATCCCAGCTACTCAGGAGGATGAAGCAGGGTAATTGCTTGAACCTGGGCGGCAGAGGTTGCAGTGAGCCAAGATCGCACCACTGCACTCCAGCCTGGGTGATAGTGTGAAATTGTCTCAAAAAATAAATAAATAAAATAAAAAAACAAAATAGTGTCCCTATTTCTCCAGCAAAACTCATCAATCTTAGGTGAGTCTCCTCATATTTATTCATTCAATAATTATTTACTGAGGAGGTGGAGACAAGGTCCTTGACTGCAATAAAATCATAGTTTCATGGGAAGGCCAATGAGCAGCTAACAATTACAAAGATCTCAGCACCTTTCAAACTGAATAACATTTTCTCAATTCCATATGTTTTCCCCTAAAAGATGGGCAGACCTTTGGCCAAGGGCTGTGTCTTATTCCGTAGCACCTAACACAGATGGTCCTTAAAAAAAAAAGTTTGTTGAATAGGTGAATGAATGAATGAACAAATGTAAAGGATAGTGTTGTAAGGGCATACATATAGGGCACTATATAAACACACAGAAGGACTTCCCACTTTCACTGGGATGGGGAAATGGGGCCTCAGTCAAGCAAAAAGTTCCAGGCGAAGATGGTGTTTGTGCTGAGCTTGCTGTTGAGCAAGCATTGAGAGGTGGAGAAAGCACATCCACACAGTGATACTACGATGGAAACAATCCCACCATGTCTCAGAAATCACATGTTGGAGCTGCAAATTGCAACACACCGAGAGTGCTTGTTGAGGACATGAAGCTGGTGAGTGTGCAAGACCTAGACTACATAGGGCCTTGTATTCATGCAAGCACTGTGTCAAGATTTTTGCTCCAAGTGGAGAGGAGTTTTGTCTATTTGCTCACCATTGTATTCCTTGCACTTTTTTTTTTTTTTTTTTTTGGAGAGGTAGGGTCTTGTTTTGTTGTCTTGAACTTTTAGCCTCAAGTGATCCTCCCACCTTGACCTCCCAAAGTGCTGGGATTACAGGTGTAAGCCTCCCTTGAACTTTAATCACAGTTTCTTCTTCTCAATCCTTTAGCTTACATGTGGTTTCAGCCAGCTATGGCGCAGACTCAACATCAAGTCAGTCAGCCCTATAGCTTGTACCTCTGGACTGCCTCCATCACTCTATATTTCCTAATTCAAATTTGCAGGAGCACGGATCTGATTGATGTGGTTCAGATTTTCCCAGAAGACCACATGAGGGGTCAGCCAATTGTATATTTATTCTGGGTGATGTGCCCAGCCCTGGTCCAATCAGCCTGGGCTGCAAGGGCAGGTCACCTGGTACCAGACTTGGTCATGTTGGCAGGACGGCTGTGAGCATGTGGCATTCCCTTGGGGGTGGGGTCAGTGAAGCAGGTACAGGACCGATGCAATCAGTACAAGTCCTCAGAGAGATGGAAGGAAGAGGCCAGGACTGTGTCTTTTTTCTGATTTGCATAGTCAGTGCCTAAATAGTGCTTCATATATGTTGAATCAATGGACAAAAGAATGAATGAACATATGAGGGAATATGTGAAATTAATGAAGCAGAAGCAAGTGCTGCTCAGAAGACAATTATTGTAACACCAGAACAAGAAGGAGCCTGGACACTGCCCAGCAGCCCTCTTCAACCAGAGCTGTGCCTGGCACACTTTGTTCCTAGACCCCAGCCTGGCCCCTCACAGGGTGCCCCTTGGAGCATGAGCAAGGAAAAAATCCTGTCTGCCAGGGGTTTCACCCAGAACCTCCATCTGGCTGTGAAAACTGCCCCTGGGCCACTGACAGGAGCTTGACCCAAGAGGCCTCTGGAATAGGAGAGGACTCTAGTTGTACTCCCTAATTAATCTCAGGTTTGGCAAGAGTGGCTGGGAATGTCAGACATGTCTAGTCAAACAGATGCTTCCCCTGAGCTCTAACAAACAACAAAGTTGTCAGTTACATTGAGAAACAAGAAGCCATAATATTATTTAAGAGCCCAGTGCCTTTGCTTGAGTGACATGGAAAGGAAAGTACTGGGCTTGGACTCAGAAGGGATGAGCTTCAGTTTCAGTTTGGTCCCAGATAAGTCATTTGGCTTCTAAGGCTTTCACTTTCCTTAAAAATAAGGATAATCACTCTGTTCTTCCTACATCTCATTTGGTTGTAGTGAAGGTCAGTTTAGATGCCTTTTGAGGAAAGAGTGTAAATGAGTAACACTGTACAGGTATGAGGAACTATTACTAACATCAACAACAATTAGCAAACAAATGGATGGTGATGGGCACATCTGGAGGTAGAAAGATCAGCTAGGAGGCTGCTGCAGGTCACCAGCCTGCAGGTGATGCCACCTTCAACCAGAGGCAATAGGAACAGGAAAAAGAGACAGAGACTCTCTCTTGACTTTTTGACCCATATGAGGCATCTGAACTGTTTAATAAGTGAACTAATTAAGTATAATCAGCAATTCTTTGGGAAGAAGTCATCATACTTATCAAAACAGTACTTGTTATTGTAATTTCTGAATTCTGAATTTCACTCCTATTTTGTAACACTAGTAAACTTGGTACATATTTTTCATGGCATTCATCACCTGATTTAATGTGTTTGTTAAATTTTTTACCTCTTGTTCTAGGTCTGAATCCCTGCAGGGCAATGGCATGTTGAACTAATATCTGAAACCTCTCTTGGCACCCAGCATACTGCTTAACACACAGTCAACATGTAATGCTTGATGGATGAATGAAAGTTCACTCATGTCACTATGGATTAATTCATTACTTCAAATCTTTACAATCTTGCAAAGCAGATATTTTAATTCCTATTTTACAGATGAAGAAAGTAAGACTCAAAGATGTTAAGTAACTAAGTTGCCGAAGGCCCCATAACGGGTACAGCCTGGATTCCAATGGGCCTGCTCCAGAGCCCACTCGGCCTGTTTCCTCAGTGCCTGGCTGACAATAACAACTCCAGGTGGGTATGTCCTTGTAATTTGGCATTTATCTTGAAGTGGCTGAACTTCCATCCACTCCAGCATTTGTGTTGGTTGGACACACATTTCACTTTGGGGAGAAGGGAAAAGGCTTCTGGAAGGAAGGTACTGATATGAAGGCCATGGGAAGGTTAAGTGTTTAAGACCTCTTCTGAAAACAATCAGCTTCTTGGCCAAGGCCCTTGGGGATAAAGTCTGATAGAAACTTTTCAACAGAGCTAAGGGAACTTCATTGCTCTGAACTTTAGGAAACCTAGCACGTCCCTCCTTGTCCCATCGGGTCTTTTTGTTTCAGGAGAAGGATAGCACAGGGAATGTGGAAAGGGACAGGTCTCCACACCTGTACGGCCAGGAAGGTGGCTGGCAGGGATTGTCCAGTAGGAAAGGAGGTTCTTAATAGTAGTTCAGAATGTATAGTTTATTTTTATTTTTATTTTAGAGACAGAGTCTCACTCTGTCACTTAGGCTGGAGTGCAATGGCACCATCTCAGCTCACTGCAACCTCTGCCTCCCAGGTTCAAGCAATTCTTATGCTTCAGCCTCCCAAGTAGCTGAGATTACAGGTGCGCCACCAAACCCAGCTAATTTTTTTTTGTATTTTTAGTAGAGACTGGGGTTTTGCCATGTTGGCCAGGCTGGTCTCGAACTCCTGGCCTCAAGTGATCTGCCCGCCTCAACCTCCCAAAGTGGTGGAATTGCAGGTGTGAGCCACTGTGCCTAGCCTCAGAATGTGTAGTTTTTAAAGGCTGCTTGTCATTAAGAAGGAAAACCAAACTCCCACTATGTGCTTGTTATGTCCCTGTTGTGTTTTTTTCAGTTATCAGAAGCACATCCAACCTGCCTGATCCAGCTAATACACTCACAGACAAACGTGTTCCTCTACTAGAAGACCCAGAATTCAGTGCTCTTCATAAAACACCATTAAAAATTGCTACATTGAATGTCATCATACAAACCCGGGCCAATTTTATACTCAGAGACAATTGTCACCAGTGAAGATTTAAGGATATTTTACAAATCTCAGAGAGTACAGAAGGATATAAAATGATGAGTAAATGTCTCCTTCCTGAACTGCCACTCATAAGGAGCCCTAAAGTGAATCCTGAAAATCCCTGAATTTGCCTGAGCCAACCAGTCCATCAATCAGTGCTCACTTTCTTCTGAGATACGAGGTCAAAGATGAGTCTCTCCCTGCCTTCCCCTATAAGTGGAGAGACATGCACACACCTACAAGGAGAGCTGACCATCCAAGGAGAAATGTGATAAGTACCAAAGAGTAGACCAGACATTTCACTGATGGCAGTTGGAGCAGGGGTAATTTAAAAACAGACCTTTCCTACCACAACTTCTGTGCTCTGGGCTGAACCTCAGCTGAATGTTAGACCTCAAACTCCAGTTATTTGTGACCCTGTCATTGCCTCCTGTTAAACAGGAAACTAAGCTCCTCAGAGCCTTCCTGGGTAGCACCTAGCACAATGCCTGGAACATCATAAGTGCCCAATAAATAATAAATTTATATCTAAGGCCTGATATTTAGACTGAATATCAGTTACCTGATATTTAGATTCATTATGTGTATAGGATAGATAGTGAGTGCCTGCTCAGAGCAATTCTTCTAGTATTATTGTTGCCTTTGATATTTCTTTCTAGAAACATAAAACACAAACATCTCTGTATTAATGCGCTTTGATAGGTTACTTTTGGACGGAGGATGGGGAAGAAGGTAGTAAGCCTCTTTGTTTAAAGAAAGCTCAAAGGATTATAGAGACAGAAGCGAGTCCTGATCCAACTACCGGCAGATGTTCTGCAATCACTCCTGGCAGCAGGAGACATGGAGAGAGCTGAATTTCTTTGATGGATACAGACCTGCCCGAATGTGACAAGAAGGACCATTCATTAAAGCCCCCAAACCATTGCCAGAGGCCAGCTCCAGGGTTCCAGGGTGGGTCTGCCTCTCTGGGCCTGCGCCTGGACCAGAGGCCTGGAAGATTACCTTGATGGCCACATCCATTTGGCACAAATGAGAAGGCGCGGGGCTATCCAGCAAGCTGTGCAGAGTGGCTGTGTTTGTAATCTTCTGGCACTTGCAGTCCTGGCTGGCTGGTTTTCCAGCTTACCCTGGCACTCAGACCTGGCATTTCAGAAACTACTGGCAGCAGATCTTGGACATGGTATCCTTAAAAAAAAAAAAAAAGCAAGGAAAGCTAATGTTGCATTGGCAAAGCTCACCTGAGGCCACCTCCATCTGTCATTCCCTCCCTTTATAACTCTCCATTTTCACTTTCTCTTTAGCAGCCAGAGCCTCTGCTGTCCTTTCCATGCCCTCTCTGGGGACAGTCCTGTGTATGGTCTTCCACCATCCCCTCGTTTATGACTCCCTCCTCCATACAGTCTGACAGCTGGGCAAGGCAGCTGAAGTAATTTCCATAGGGTTGTCAACTGAGCGTCTGGTGGATGGGAAGATGGTTTTGACCTGAAGGGGACAAACCTGACTCCCTGCCACAGATGGGCAGAGGGACTGCACAGAACATGTGATGGCCATAATGAGGCAGCAGAACTCTGGGCTCCACCCGTAGCCCAAGGAGGGCCCAACAGAGACAGTTGTGGAGTACTGGGCTTTTCTTGACACTCTCTGGACATCAGCTAGGGTTCCTTAGTTACAAATAATGGAAACTAAGTATGTTAAATTAAAGAAAAAAACAAAAACAGAATTTACTGAAAGGATACAGCCCAGCTCACAACATCATAAGAAATGCTGAATCCCTTAGTCTTAGAAAGGGCAGGAAGAAGGGAAGGTCTTGGGATCAAGGTAACAGGGAATAGAGTACAGATTACCCCTTCAGGACATTTGGTCCAGTATCAAGCTGTTTACGATTCCTAGTGAAGGCCGGGCCCAGTGGCTCACGCCTGTAATCCCGGCACTTTTGGAGGCCAAGTCGGGCGGATCACCTGAGGTCAGGAGTTTGAGACCAGCCTGCCCAACATGGTGAAACCCTGTCTCTACCCAAAATACAAAAATTAGCTGGGTATGATGGCAGCGCCTGTAATCCCAGTTACTCTGGAAGCTGAGGCAGGAGAATCACTTGAATGGAGGCAGAGTTGCAGTGAGCCAAGATTGCACCACTGCACTCCAGCCTCGGTGACAGAGCG